>NC_056735.1:1218370632-1218438132 GCF_019279795.1 Protopterus annectens
CCTGTTTATTGTGGTGACAAGGTTTAGGTCCCTAGAGTGTGTAGCTTGGAGGGATTGGGATTTCTTTAGGTGTAGCATGTCCAAGAGCTCTGGGTTTGACATAGCTTTATATGTTAGGCAGAGATCACCATGGAGTAAGCGATATGCTACGGAGTAAAGCTGGAGTTTTTGATACAATACAAACTGATACTCATACAAAAGACATTTTTGATACTCATACAAAACACAATTATTGCATGAAACATATACCCACAGAGAAGTCAAAGGATATGACGCCACACACTTGAGGTTTGCATACATAAGAAATGTTTATTTGTTTACTATTACAGTTGTATATGCCATGTCATATAGCAGTTAGGTGTTGGAAATACATACGAACTGTGTAATGCAGCTCTCAAGCAGATCATTTTATACAGTAATCCAAACACATAACATATGTTGCCATCCAGGCCAAGGCCTTCAAGTAGTACAAAGGTAAGGAAAGGCTGGGCCAGAGGATAACAATCAATCATCAGTAAGTAATGCGGATGTATAGTTCAGCAGCCTCCAATTACACTCTGTACTCAACCCCTAGGGGAAAAGAATTAAGTTGCCACAATGAGGATGTATCTGTTACATAAAAATGCTTAACTTAAAACATCAGTATCACAATGAAAAACAGAACAGTCTGTATGACAGTAAGCACTAGGCCACCAATGTTCCCAAGGTGACATATATCCATATACCTTAAGGTGTAACAGCCTAGGTTATGCAGAGTGCATACTCTTCCCCATATACTGACTTACAGGGGCATATAATAATGTTACATACACTGACCTCTGGAATACAGGAACATATATATATATATATATATATATATATATATATATATATATATATATATATATATATATATGTGTGTGTGTGTGTGTGTGTGTGTGTGTGTGTGTGTGTGTGTGTGTGTGTACCCTACCCCACAATATATGTGGGGACCACAACATCACTGGAACGATGGCAGGAATGGCAGCACAACATAATGACAGGCCACTACATAACAACCTCATACTGCATGTCATATGGACAAAGCCTGGTATATAGGTGGAGGACAGAGGCTGGAACACAGGGCCATATTTTCAATAGTGTTGTTATACACTGAGAAAGGTGCTGGTGTTACTGGATAGTTTTCAAGATACCCTTAGCCAGGAATATGAAGTCAGAAATACAATTGGATGTAGCTATGTACTGATAGCACTCAACAGGCAGAATGCCAGTGATATATCTGACACAAAACCAGTGTGGTGGACAGACAAAATATAACAGGCAATCCTCTGGCAATCATGTGGATAGGCTCACAGTTGAGAGCTATGCAGACAGATTGCATTTCATGCTAAACTAGTATGTACACACAAATCCTGTAACACTGGTGGTATACAATGCATATAACAACACTACTCACACTGTCTGTAGGTCTGGAACCTTATACAAATATGTAGCTGGCCTGAGTCTGCATGTCCTCTTGTAAGAGGTATTGCTACCTGCTGTCTGTAACACTGCTGCCCATACATTCCCATCTGCAAACACACCTGGCAGAGAGTATAGTGGAGGTGGGTGCTACACACACAATGGCAGAGGAGTGTGCAGGTAAGACCACAGGGCACATCAGTAGACCACTGTTGCGTATCCATCTGCATCTGTACAGTTAGATCATGCATATCAGTGGTGGCTCATGCCATTGGACTGCAGGACTGCAGCCCTCCCAGAAAAAAGATTCAAGTGTGGGCATTTTACATTCAACAAAAAAATAAAAAAAAAATGTATTTAAATATTTTGTTTGTTTGTTGCGTTCTAAGCGAGTCTGACTGACTTGCAAAGTCCTGGAACTTGAACTGCACATGCTCATCGAGTTCAGGGTTTTTCTTTATTTATTTATTTATTTTTATTAGCATTTCTGTCAATCTAGACTGCTATAAAAGCAGTCCAGATTAATGAGAAGGCATCAGTGTGATGCCCAGAAGTCTATGCAGGTTTAACCACACAGTAAAGTAGAAGGGGGGGGGTTGGACTGACATGCCTGCAGTCATAGAAATGACGTGGATGGCTGGATCTCTACTGATTGGTTCTTACTCTCTTTTCGAAAAAGAGAGTGAGAACCAATCAGTAGTAGTAGCCTGTAGCACAGTACTTTGATTACTTGCTAGAGTTCTCCATTGGTGAAAAACTTAGCAACTTTGTTTTTTTCGGCTTGCTTGCCTTGCTTATGAGCAGTCACCGAGTCAGACAGAAAGGAAAAAAAAGAGTTCCTTTCTTGTGACAGAGATGAAAGGTCTCTTTTTTAACAAGTGAAGTTATTAGGTAGGTGTCGGGCCCGGCTCTGCACAGATGTCAATGTAATGTATTTTTTTTAACAGTGCTCTCAAACGCAGTGAAATCTGCACTAGAATCTGTCAGTTCAAAGGTTTTTGTTTACAGTAAGTTTGCTGGAGTGGGGCTGTGTTTGTGTGTGATGGACAGTCTAAGGGCTTAGTAAGATAACAGAGTTAGTGGTATTTGTGTGTGGGTTAGCACGTTCGAGCATTTCCAAGTTAGGTTTAGAGTAATGGCTAGGTATGGAGATAGATTTTAGTGGTTTGTTTAAATGCTTTGCACTGTGTGAATGAGGTGGTCAAATTTAGTAACAGTGACAGAGTGCTGATGGTTATTGTTGAGAGTGATTATAAGTCTGTGTGCAAGTGCTTGTGTTATAAGTATAGCTTAAAGGGTTACATTAGGGGATAGAGGCATTGTGCATATTTGATGCATAGGTACATATGTCAGAGTATCTTGTGCAGTGGTATTCTTAGAGAAAGAGATTTTCGTAAGTTAATGTGTAGTGTTAGAGTTAGGGACAGGATTAGTATCCATGAGTATGGTGAGGCAGGTGGGCTTGCTCTACTTAAATAAGACCGCTAGAAACAATAGATGACATTATCTCTTGAAATAAGGTAAACCCCAACCTGTGCACAGTAAAATAAATATGCAAATATTATTTTACTGCATTCAGCACTGCAGCTCATGTAATAATGTATGATAAGATATTTTTTTCAGAAAAGGCTTGACCTATATATAATAATCAGTGCCAAAACAGCATGTAATGTACATATTATCAATGCACAAGACTATTATTTAAAATCTGTTTATTATATGTATGCATGTTATATTAAAAACATTTTTCTTTTATATTTGAATTTGAATTTCTTCTCAGTTGTGCATGTAAAACTGCATTTCTGTACTTCCATTTTATAAGAATGCCTATGAATCTGTTTACCATAAGCCTAGTAATTTTACTAACATTGCAATGTGTATTTTTGAGGAAGTTACACAAAATAAATCAGTAGCTGCTTTAGATAGCACCAGAAAATTATTACTTTTGTATGTGGTGCCCATAAAACTATACATAAGAGCATCTCTGAAAATAACTTTACTATTCAGAAAATGCATGCTGTTGCAGTTTCTGTTGCTTTGTGTTTAAGTAGAAATGCTTTAATGACCATCAGATAAGCTTTTCTGAGATTGTAAGATGAAAGTAAGCTTTAATAAGCATAGTGTTAAAGAATTACCAACATTGAAAGCCTTTTTGTTGTTGCCATGCAGAAAATACTTATATAACTAGATAACCTATAAGCCTTAGGTATTGAAATGCACGTCAGTATCTGTAATAAAGGACAGGATTACAGTATTTTCAGAAGCTCATTACATTTGTTGGAGACTTGCAGTCATCGTTGCAGGCTTAACCTGTAAACTAAACAGAATGCAATCTATCATGTGTGGTCCATAACTTGTGCAGTAATCTTTTAAGCAATTTATCTTGGGCTTGTTTCTTGTTTGTTGTTATTTTTTTTTACTTTGATCATGCTTTCCCCAAGAAGCAAGTAGATTGTTGTTGTCAGGCAGCATGTCTGTTTTGCATAAAAAACATTTTTACAAGTGGGGTATCACACAGACTGCTACTTTCAGCATTACTTGGTACTTTTATAAAGCTGAATATAAATTATAATTAGAACTGCAGTGCAAGGAGAAGTGGTTTGGGTTGAGTGCTGCTTGTTTTTTTATACTTGATTTTGACGGGCATTCCAGTAATGTATTTAAAAATGTATTTATTTTTCATGCCTCATAACTTTTTTGTTTCCATCTAAATATTAAGTAAGCTGTAATGTAGCCAATGTATTGAAATATTTTTTTTTCTTCTACACTTCATTTTGTCTTGACTGAATTCTCATAATGACGGTCTGGCACCCAGGGTAACGTATTTAATTAAAGTTCCAGTTTTTGTGGTTTTGAGCATAGCCCCACCCCTTTCTAGTGGCTGCACCCCATCCCATTGGCCCCACCCATTCAGCTGTCTCCTGCAGCCCCCCTTTGATTTGAAGTCACCAGCCGCCATTGATGCATATGTGAGATGAAATATGTATATAGTCTGTTGCTGCGTTGTAGTAATAAACAGATGTGTATAGTCTGTAGTATTGTGGGCTTGTACTGTTGATGTACTGTAATGCTGCACCCACCTTGTACCAATGCCACAGGTGTGGCTACTGACATCACATCTCTCAGATAATTGTGTAGGTCCCTCTGGTATACCTCCAGGGCAGCAGCCTGTAGCTGGTGAGTATGGTGTTTGTTCAGGTTTGCCAATACACTGGTCATGTTATGGCCATGGTATTTTCCATGCACACATTTAACAAACCTACCCATAATGCATGCTGTACACATTCATGCATTGTTGCTGTTAACTGCACTGCATCACAGTGGTCACCATGATGGTGTATCTGAAGGGTATGTCAGACTCCTGCAATATAACTAACATACTGTCATTACAAAATATGTGCAAAGAGATGAACATAATGGTGGGATAAATGGCCTACGGTAGGGACGTCTGAAACCTCACCCTTATACACTGCAACAACAGTGGAAATACCAATATTACAATGGCAACTGGCACATCACAATACTGCAGTCCACAACCCTTACAACCTGCAATGTGGTCTTACCATGACCAATGATTGTGTAATATGGAATCCTATGTTAGGACATCAAATATATGTCATACGATGCCCGACTGAAGAAACTCCAGCTCTATTCAGTTGCATTCTGTCTGCTGAGAGGTGATCTGTGCCTGACATACAAGGCCATGTCCAACCCGGAATTAATGGACATGCTCCACCTCAAAAAATCCAAATCCACCAGAGCCACGAGAGCAAGAGACTTAAACCTCAACACGGATATAAATAGGACATGCTGGAGGGACAGATTCATCACCCAGAGACTCCCTACACTATGGAACAGAATCCTAGTCCATGTGAGGCAGAGCCCCTCACTGACTCTGTTCAAGAGAAATCTTGATGAGTGGATGGGAGATCGTAGGTTTACCCCAGGAATCATCTCTGTGTCACTGCTGGACAGAGGCACAGCAAACTAATGGGTATAGTATTCTCATCCTAAGGGGTGGTGAAAGCCACACACACTCTGGCTAGGCTTATAAATGCCCTAGGGCAGATAGCCTAGTATGAACCTATGAACCTATGAACCTATGAAATATGAGGAATACATACCTTCACAAACATTGGAAGCACATGTGTGCATGCATTCCAGATAAAATATAGTGGAGGCAGCTGTTAAGGTACTGTCAGCATGCATTCTTCATGAGTATGGACCTTCCAGTAAGTACAGCTCCCCAGTGTCACACCAAGAAATGGTCTGCTGTTCAAGACATTTGGCCATCAAATGTGCCCACTTACCTGCAACAAAGGCAGCCATGGCTTGTACACATCTTACATGCCATGGTGTGGACCCCATACCCAACAGGTAGCACCCAGGAGTTGAACATGTAGCCATACCTCACCATTGCATATACCATGGCAAACAGTGCAGACAGTCATGTATGTGGCGAGGATGTATTGGACAGGATTAATGTAGAAAATAAACAGATGGCCATCCAAGACAGATGATGTCACATATAGCAAACCAGTCATGCAGGCTGCCTAGTAACATGCCACAACACTGAGGGAGTTGCAGGAATGTCTAGCAAGTACTAGCTGTGCAGTACCTGTGTAAGCAATTGCTTGGACTCTGCATACATGTGGCCCATGGGTTAGGGTAATCAGATGGGACAGATGTACCACAAGAAACATCAGCCAGGCCTCTCTACAGGCAGCGTATGCATAACTGAAAAGGTCCCCAAAAGGCATGCGTGCAATGTGTACTGGTGTACCAAAAAAAAAAAAAACAAGCCAACAGCTCCAAATATGATCCAAGTTTAATAAAATAAAGTAAGTAAAACCAAGGTAAGTGCTTTTAGCTGTGACACCTGATGAAGGCTGGTGTCACAGCCGAAAGTGCTTACCTTGGTTTTACTTACTTTATTTTATTAAACTTGGATTGCACTTGGAGCTGTTGGTTTGTTTGTTTTTTTAGTTGTATCTGATTTTGCTTACTGGTGTACCAAGACCACGTTGGAAACGTACAGGACCACCATCCCCATCTGTACCTTGCCAGTGCCAGTGTACACCTGTATGTTTGCCATTCATTAGCTGAGACTAGGCTGGTACACATGGTGTTCATTGTTTTGGGCACTGCAAAATGACACACGTGTAGGCCATAGTTGATAAGCAGCTGCAAAAAAGCTGAGGGTGGGGAGGGGGTGTCATTATGACACAACAGTTCACAGAAGCAGAGATCCAAAGGTTACTACAAATGGCTGTATCTGCACCCAGTCAGGGTCAGGAACTGTGCAGACATAACCCTAACTCTATAGTAAAAGTGACGGCAGTGTGTGACCTGCAAGGGATGTGAATATGAGTTGAACTTGCAATCATGCAGAGTTGGGGGACATCTGTAGGGCAGACTGACCAAATACTGGCACATACAGATGGCCCAAGCTAGTATAGCCATGCCAGGATAGTGACTGCTGCAGTACACATAACAATAGGTGCAACAAACCATCATGATAAGGGCGTGCACACATATGCACCCACAAAGTGTATGCATCTCAATCAGCATCCACACAACTAACGCATTTGTTTGACACTGCATTTGATTGTACAGGTCATATGTCACATATCAGGTTCATGTAATGATAACATATGCAGTAAGTGGTCCCATGGCATATCAAGGAAGAGGGTGTCATATCAATAAGATTGTGTACACTCCCCATAACCACAGTAAGGTTTCAAGGTTGTCAGTGTAATTGTATTGTATTGGCCATACATGCACCGCTGATGATGAGATCTGTAAATCAGACAGCAAACCTTCACAAATGACATCTGTCCACAAATCATTCCAGGTAAGTGTCGGACAAACACATAGGGGTTGTGAGCAGCAGAGCAGACATAACTGACACAGTAATACACATTCAGCAATGGTGTGTACACCTGTGAGGTATGGTGCACAGTACATGCCAGGGTGCCGAACAGGTGCACAGCAATACTGTGTACATGGGTGCAGTGTGTTCCAGGGGAAGGGGCATCCCCTACTAACACAAGCCATGCATCATAGAGATGTATAATGTTGCTAGCAGGGCTTGACTATAGCTGCACTGCATGCTGTTGAGTGCCATGTCATGCATGTTGACAGATCGGTAATGGGAGGTCTGTGTGTAATATCTTCATGCAAACTCACGTGTGTGTGTGTGTGTGTGTGTGTGTGTGTGTGTGTGTGTGTGTGTGTGTGTGTGTGAGTGTGTGTGTGTGTGTGTGAGAGAGTGTGTGTGTGTGGGGGGGGTTGGGGTTATATTGTCTGTAAGTGCAATCTGGAGGAGTGGAGGGGGGTTGATGTATGTAGGATATGTGTGTGTGTGTGTGTGTGTGTGTGTGTGTGTGTGTGTGTGTGTGTGTGTGTGTGTGTGTGTGTGTGTGTGTGTGTCCATGTATGCACATGTGTGATTGTGGGGTTGTTCATACCTCTCGACTTCCCTTTGAAATCGTGCAGTACATGGACATGGTCAGAGACATGAGACACCAGGAATACCTGCCTGACATGTAATCTCAGGACAGGTGATAGTATAATAAGGTCTGTAGCATGGCATATGCATTGGGAGAGAACTAGACACCAGGGATACTGTTATAATTGCGATCAGCAGAAAGATGAAAGAATAACCATGTATGCAGCACTACAGATGCATTGGGGAAATACTAGACAACACCAGAGAGTGTTTCCAAATATTACGGTAGTCCACATAAAAAGTTGCTAGAGCAACAGATCTTGCATCTGCTGAACAATAATTACATATGACACTCTAGTGCATGACATTGTTGAGTGACTGTAGTAGCCCCTAACATATGGGGTCCATGCTCATGATGTCTGGACAAACCCAGTGTGAACACTGTATGACAGCAGTGAGTCTTTGAAAAACCAACTCCAATCAAGTCAAAGAGGTAGTGGAGTAACAGGTCATGTTTTGTGATCACTTATCTAGGCAATTAAAATAATGATACATTAATGATTGGTATTAATGACTGTAAGTTTCCAAGACTGATGCAGGATGGGTAACTTAAGAGAATAAACTAGGGCAGTCTGTAAACCTAGGGACAGATAAGTATTATAGTGGAATGTCACGGTGTGTGCGCGCGTGTGTGTGTTTGTGTGTGTGTGTGTGTATGTATGCGTGTACTGTTAAGCAATGTTTCCCCTCACAGGTGGCAAGGTGGGTCAGGGTCCTTCCTGCAGGCAATCTGAAGTTGGTTTGCATACAGACACTGACAATAATGATAGGTGTGTTGCGACACAAGTGGGGTTGTCAGAGGCTGCAGCTGTGCCATCGTTTGACATCCCGCTCTTATCCAGCCCATCCCTGCTCACAGTCACAGTGCCTATCATCCCCCATCACCAGTGGCTATAGCAGAGGGACAGTTGGTGGTTGGTGGCAGTGAACAGGACAGTGTGGTATCTATGGCATGTGTGTCTGGACACAGTAGCCATAGCTGGATGTCCAGCAGGCTACCACATAGGCAGATGTACAGGGGTGCTCGGAGATCTGCTGGTCGTGCCCCTGGCAAATGTGCCACATCTGTTACCACCAGATGCATGTTTCAGGCTGTCATGGAGGTGTAGGCATGTATGGAACAGTACACCAGACAGGGTCTGAGGCTGCAGAGGGCTACTCTTTCAGCTGTTACTGACAATATCAGTGATCTTGCAGGTGCCCTCCTTTATTATACAGAGGTCATGGATAGATGGTGGGGTGAGATGGTGGGGCTCCTTTACCATGGACTGGTGCTCAAGCATGTGGTGGGAGTGGTGCGAAGGCCACATGGATGTAGGCCAGCAACACCAACAGCTGGAGGTCAATGTGGATGTGCAAAGACACCAAGCTGCTCCTGTAGTGGCAGTAGCAGCACTACAGGGGGGGCACTGTATACACCACACCACAGTGCCCCCCCTGTAGTGCTGGTGCTGCTACTGCCACTACAGGAGCAGCAGCAGCACTACAGGGGGGCACTGTATACACCACACCACAGCAAACCACATGCATGTGGCCCTGGCCAGTCCCAGGAGAGACCTGGTTCCAGTGGGCATATGTCATCAGCAGGGAGGAGTACCATATTGTGGCTTGTACCTGGACATGCCCGTGGAACCCCTGGCAGGCCCAGTTCTTGTGTCTGTGAATGGAGGCAGTGAACTGCACACTCTGCAAGGTATGGTCTGCAGCTGTTCAACAAACACCTGTATAGGGCAGCTACATGGCAGAACTGTGTGCATGCATACTCACACATAATACAAACACAGCTAGGGCAAACCCATACCAACACACACCACATCCCGAAAGACATATCAATAATTGAAACCCCTCATTTACACACATAAACAAAAAAAAATCACTGAGCTCACCACCAAAGGCAGTACACATGGAAACCAAGTAAATGTAGAAAGCAAACCTGCTGCTGCCACCCTAGCTGAAGTAAAATGGTTGAAATTGTTAAAATCAGTTCCTTTATTAACAAAGCAAAATGTAATCCTGCTACTGCTGTCTGGATAAGCGCTTTTGGTTGTTGAACCTTTATCAAATCCTAAAGAAAAAAGCAGCTTCCTTTCATTTAAAAAGAGCTTCCTGCAGCTCATTCATTCAATCAACCAATAAAGTTTTAGTGTGTGGACACACCTCTCATTCAGAGTGCATGTTCTATTTACTTAGTGTCAGCTAAAAGCTTGGAGTTTTTAAAGTGAAATAACACAGGATTGATGCATGTGCATTATTTCTTTACAGCCCTTCCTTTCAAGATGTGTTTGAGCGGTACAATTTCATTTCATCCAGATTTCTGGTCTCAGAAGGTTGTTCCCTTGCTGTAGATGTCTGTTTTTGTCTGTTTGTTGCTGAGAATAAGCCTTTTTGTCCTCTTGGCCATTCAAACAATTGACCCTTCCTGAGGTTATTAAAGTCTCTTGCTAATTTCGCACTTTTGACATTTTTCAGTTTAGTATCATAAACCTCTAGCTTATCTTGTAGCTCTCCCAAACTCACTAAGTCATAGTCTGAGAGTTCCATTAATTCAAGTCCTTTTTGTTTGGTATCTAATAGCCGAGCTGTTTCATCCTCTTGTAACTTAAAGAACTCAATTATCAGTTTCATATAGCTGAAACTGGTTTCTATATATTTGCCATTTGGCTAATAAGTCTGGATAGGTGTTGCCATATATTGGCATACACCTTACTTGCAAACCCTTCGGTATGACCTGATGGTGAAGGCAGGCCTCCATGTGAAAATGCTGCGACAGCAGAAGCTTCAGTCTATATGCAGCATTCTCAACGTCTTTAAAAATATTTTCAGACATCTGTGAGTCAAGCATATTTTACAACGTATTAATATTCCCATTCTCTAAATTCAAGTTAAGCAATGGATTGCTTATGTTAATCAAGCAGTTATTTACAATCCTCTTTGTTGGTATCTCCATGGCTCTAGCACTCAGCTTATTTTAAAAAGTAAAAACTCAGCTTGTTTCAAAGCTTGGTGTGGAGTGCTCAGTGACAAGAAAAACAACAGAAACAAAAAAAATCACTGAGCTCACCACCCAAGGCAGTACGCATGGAAACCAAGTAAATGCAGAAAGCAAACCTGCTGCTGCCACCCAAGCTGAAGTAAAATGGTTAAAATTGTTAAAATCAGTTCCTTTATTAACAAAGTAAAATGTAATCCTGCTGCTGCTGTCTGGATAAGTGCTTTCAGTTGCTGAACCTTTATCACATCCTAAAGAAAAAAGCAGCTTCCTTTCATTTAAAAAGAGCTTCCTGCAGCTCATTCATTCAATCAACCAATAAAGTTTCAGAGTGCATGTTCTGTTTACTTAATGTTAGCTAAAAGCTTAGAGTTTTTAAAGTGAAATAACACAGGATTGATGCATGTGCATTATTTCTTTAGAGCCCTTCCTTTCAAGATGGGTTTGAGCATTACAATTTAATTTAATCCATGTTTCTGGTGTGTGTTCCAAGCTTTTAGCTAACACTAAGTAAACAATTTCAACCATTTTACTTCAGCTTGGGTGGTAGCAGCAGGTTCGCTTTCTTCACTTACACACATGGTATCCATTGTATGGCTCAGCCTAGGTCTCTGGCAAGCCAACAACACACCCTGTGCATAAGATGATGCCTGTGCCACATCCCTGTCACCCATAACATTGATGCAGGGACAGACTAATATGGTTCTGATGCATATGATGACTGTACTATGGTGTACCAATGTACTGCTGTGTAACATGTTGTCAGCAGTAAAGTTTAATGCTTGCATGTCAGGTAGTGTAGCTGTCCAGCCATGATGCATTATAGCTGCTATTAACACTGAGTGATTGTGGTCTCCATCATGTTATCCATTTGTGTCATAGGTGTCCATGTGTCAGCAGGAGGATGGTCTGCTGTCGTATCCTACAAGGGGTATGGCACTGTGGTGATACCTTAGCTGTGTCACATCCTGCATACAGGTGAACCCATCACAGGTCTGTATAACAGTTACTGCCTGTGCCACATGGCTAATAGGTCTGGGGGTGGTGTATACAGGTGATTGCATGGTGGCTGCTGTTAGGAGCCCTTCTACAGTGGACAATGGCAAGTGTACTGGGTGGTACACACCACATGTGTGTGTATAACACACACAGAGGCTTTGGAGTTGATGCACTACACAGAAAATACTGTACACATGGATGTATGTACCTGTTCAAGGAACCCACTGTAACCTATGTAATTCCACCAAGCCAGAATAGGCACAACAACACATTGGGGAATAAGCAGCCCACTAGTTTAATGTCATTAACGATGGTACTGGCAGGGTATATGTCTCCTTCCCCAATGTAGTACAATCCTCAATTCAGTAAACATATGTGTGCTGGTGTGGGTGGTACACTCCTATCCTTTGGAGGGTGAGAGGTGCTGCAGAACCACAGATAGTGTGATAGACAACTACCTAACCTGTTAACATGAACTGTACAGTATTACAGCCAGCTAAGTAGGGGGATACACTCAACAGTAATTGCAATGATGCTGGCTATGTCCACAACAGCCACACCCAGCTATATATACCCACCTCAGTATTGCTGCACACCTTTACAGTGGGGAAGAGGCCATTTACACATCTAACACTAGATGTGATGGAATGTATGTCCGCAGGATGGTACCTGTGAAATGTTAGCATATGCCAGGCAGTTCTTGGACAGATGACCTCCTGGGACATTTATATTCGGCAAACTGCAGTAGATTCCTCCACATACATGCATACTCTTACTTGGCAACACTGGGACTAGACCCCTACCTAGGTATGTAGTGCTACTGATGTGTGTGGCTTTAATTGCACACACACTTTTAGGATGAGGTGTGTTCCAGGTTACATGTTACATGAAGAACATCTCCAGGCATGTATAGTATGGTAATGGGGGATATACTGGTTGTTTATGGAAAATACATAGTGTGACATACCATGATATACACATTGACAAACACATAACAGTCAGACATACATCTGAGAGACCTGGACCTATCAGTGCTAACTACCTTGTCAGTGTGTCCATTGTGTTACAAGTAGGTTGCACACAGCACATGGATAACTGGGTTGGATAGTGTTACAGTTACCTGCATGGGTGATGGTGACAGTGGTCCCCATACATTGGGACATGGGACATGTAACAGGGATACCATGGTGAATGACAGTATACCCAGCACCCTCACCCCACTGTGGATATTGTATGCACCGAAACCCATGATAACACTCTGGCATACCCACCAGCACACATTGACCAGGACTAAAATACAACCCCTTGTTCATCCCAAGAGTGCTACTACAGGGATATGCATCTAATGCACATGCCACAGGCATAGTAGGGTGATGCATTGTCATGCCACTCCTACAGTGAGCAACATCAATATCCCTAATACTGTGTGGCAATGCATATTTTAATAGGATAATGTGGCCTCAGAATGCTGTACCCTACATATATACACACATGCACACATACACACATTTGCCAGCACTCTGTGGGTATCCCATGCCTATCAACCCATTTGTACAAGAGTGTTGTGCTGGTACTGCAAGGCCCAGGTAGCCCTTAGGGTGAAGAGTGTAACAAGGTGCATGTAATGTCCGGTACAGCAGCAGCCACATCTAACTATGGCAAAGGGGGTGTGGTGGGTGTGAAGGGCCTCAGGGTATTCCCAACTACAGGTCTATAAACACACAGACACTGATATTCTCAGTAATGCACACGTACACATTTGTCAGTATTGGGGTGCGTCGGGGCAGGTGTTCATAGATGTGTACCAGGCTATTCTGCATGGAGATATGGAAAGTGTAGAGGATGTATGTACAGTGGTATCATGCCACCTGCCATGTGCCAGGAGGCCTTCTATCAACAGATACCAGTGGGGTGATCCTCAGGGTGAAAATGGCATGCATCAACCAACCATCTGGGTGCCTGTTGCAGAGGGCCAGTGAGGTGCTCCAGTTGACATGTATGCAACATGTATTACATAACATGGTCAGTGTCTGTCTTGAAGACCTGTACCCAAGCATGTTCTATTGACTGTGGTAGTGTAGTTGAGGTATCCATGGCATGTTGTGCGTACAGGGTGTGGATTCGTATATGTGGCATTCATAACACAGCTGGGCAGACATATCAGTGTCAGTCAAGCATAGATTGCCTGTAAGTATCCAAGATGGATACCTGACATCTGCACATCAATACAGAGGACAGGCAGACATCAGCTAGCCAACTGGCTATGCATTAGGATGAATGTGTTGACAGATAGACGTCTGACACCGATAGGTATGATATTACTACATGATGGCAGCCCTCACTGACTTGCTATACACACAGTAGTCTACAGTTATTTTCCACATGTCAGATCATTATCCAGTAGGAAATATTTAATGAAACACAGCTCAAACACCAGGAACATGAAAGTGAGGACTCAAAGTCCATCTTTGCATGCAGGAGTGTTTGTTTCCAGTACTACAATTTGCAATCTACTCTTACTTGGGAAAGCACTGTCAACAGTAGTAACGTAATGATACACTACATGCCAGTGTGACATATAATCTGGAATACTACACATGTATGTAACACATTCAAATGGATAAGAGTGTTGTACAAGTCATATATACTCAGGTGTCCCAGACAGTAGGCTCATGGCCCTTGCTACTGTAATGACAGCACAAAGACACATGTTATGTACACGGCATTACATACACGTATTAAAGATGTCATTACCCTACTATGTTGTCAGACTGGAGTGTGAGCACTGGTTATCAGGGCTGAGCCATGCTTAACAGGTGTCAACACTGCTGCAATATTACAGCTAAGCACATTTGCGTACTGGTAAGCGAAGTCTACATGGTGTAAGCGCCCGTACGTTTAATCATACGTTAGCACCACTTAGCTTCAATAACCTGTGCAGACTCACTTAAAGCTGCTCAAAACTGCCTTAATCACTCTGTATCTAACAGCCCTTGTTTTGTCCAGCAACAAAATAAACAGCCCCTTTCAGATCTTGAACCCAGGACTCGGTACACTGTAGTCACAGCAGTTTACCACTAAGCCAAGACAGCTGCAAAAGCAGTTGTTGTTTTTCCAATATATCTGTCAGTACAGATAACTGAATAGTACTGAACAATTGCTGTGACTTCTACAATTGTGTAGCACTTGTTAGCAATATTACTCTTGACTCACATATGTTGTTATATTTAAATATACACATATCTGATAAATACAGTGTGATATATCTGGGAAGTTATACACAACAGTAATGTTTACAAATAAGGATATGGATATATATACACACATGTGTAGCTATATGTGTACATGTACATACGCATATATATATTCATATATATATATATATATATATATATATATATATATATATATATATATAATATATATCTGTATATTGCATTCTATATATGGTCATATATAGATATCTGTGTATATATATATATATATATATATATATATATATATATATATATATATATATATGTGTGTATATATATATGTATATATATATATATATATATATATATATATATATATATATATATATATATATATATGTATATATGTGTGTGGGTGTGCATGTGTGTATGTATATATATATATATATATATATATACATATATAGCTATAGATATATGTATGTATATTGGTGTACTTTTGAACTACTACTTTGAACTTCAAAAGGGCACCCACACTAACGCAAAAGTGCACTTTCACAAACCCACTAGACTGAACGGGCTAGCAGTCATGGACCTTATGGTTAGGGCACGGGTCATGGTAAGAGGATAGCCCTACTAGCTATCCCCTTACCTTAACCCTTGCCCTAACCCTAAGGTTCATGACTACCGCACGACAGTGGAAGACATTCCAAATGATGCTATGTCCTCCACTGTGGTGCGATAGTCATGGACCTTTGTGTTAGGAAACGGGTTAGGGTAATGGGATAGTTAGTAGGGCTATCACCTTACCTTGACCCATGCCCTAACCCTAAGGTCCGTGACTATTGTACGACAGTGGAAGACATTCCAAATCAGGCTATGTCCTCCACTGTGGTGCGATAGTCACTGACTTTAGGGTTACGACACAGATTAGGGTAAGGAGATAGTTAATAGGGCTATCCTCTTACCTTGACTCATGCCCTAACCCTAAGGTCTGTGACTATCTCACCACAGTGGAGGACATAGCCCATTTTTCAATGTCCTGCATTGTGGGGCGGTACGTTCGGTCTAGTGAGCTTAAGCAAAAGTCCACTTTCGTTAAAGTGCACTTTTGCTTAAGTGGGGATGTACTTTCCCATTTTGAAAAAGTGAATTTTCATTGTAGGAATGTACACCCATGTAGATCATATATGTATATGGATCACCTGTCTGCTCATGATTGACAGTGGAGTTTTAGGGTGCCAAGTTGCCAGCCCAGCACCCAACCTTCCACAGAAGGCACACACATGCATGCACTCACACCTAGGTCCAATTTAGAATGTCCAATCCTCCTCCGGCATGTCTTTGGGATGTGGAAGGAAACCCACGCGACCACAGGGAGGACATGAAGACTCTGCACAGAAGGCACCCCAGCTAAGGATCGAACCAGAGAACTTCTTGCTGTGAGGCGGCAATGCTAACCGCTGCACCACCGTTGCTGCCCATATGTGTGTATATATATATATATATATATATATATATATATATATATATATATATATATATATATATATATATATATATATATATATATATATATATATATATATATATATATATATATATATATGTATGTATATATATATATATATATATATATATATATATAGATATCTATATATGTGTGTGTGTATTATATATATATATATATGTATATATATATATATATATATATATATATATATATATATATATATATATATATATATATATATATATATATATATATATATATATATATATATATATATATATATATACATATATATATATATATATAGATATATATATATCCAATATGTATGTAGATATGTACATGTGTATATATCCATATAGATATATACGGATATAATATATATATATATATATATATATATATATATATATATATATATATATATATATGTTTAACGTATGTCCAGAACATAGAGTGGTGTCATACCTCAGCACCAACCATCCCAACCTCTTAGTGCAAGGGGATGTCATGTAAGTATTGCAGGTATAAATGTAGACTGTTGCTACTGTAACACGGGCTGTCTTAAGAGACATATTGGTGTGCGAGGTCACACCTGCTATTGGCATGTACGCCATCAGTTACTGACAGCCATCCTAAGGTCATCATAGTACAGTACCACAGATATCACAGTAATGGTCCTGTGGAATAAAGCAGAGGTATGACCAATAAATGTGGACAGTCTGACACACTCTCGTCAGTCCAGACATATACACAGAACCCCTTACTGCAAGACATGTGGACCAAGTCTGACAGTGTGGATGTTAACAGCCATCTAAATGGGTATATCATGTAAATACTGGAATACATATGCCCACACAGTTTATGCATTTACACACTCCTGTCTGTCCTGACACATAATAACCAATGGTGCAGATGTCACATGCCCATATACTACCCACTAGTTGGTGACATACATCTATACAGCATCCCACTGCTTTGTAGGACATACACGACAGTTATTTTGGCCCGGCAGCAGTACATCTGATAAATATCTGGACATAACATCACAATGGGTAAGTACACTGAGCTGCTAGTCATATCACAAAGCACTGTGCAAACTACAAGCAGACTGCTACAACACTGGACTATATTTCTTATGGGGAATACACATGTATATGCAAATATTGCAGGCTCTACATGCATGTCACAGCACAGAGTAACAGACACCTGTGTTAAAGTGCATACCCACAACCAATGTGAACACAGCCACAGCCACATATGGTAAACTTGCGTAATATTAGAGTATATGGACTGATCAACACCATCCTCATAAGTGCCACTCACACACTAACCTTAAATATACTGGGCCACTACACAGTGTAGTCCGATGCCTGACTGTGGTATGGGACGTGTGTGTTTGGCCCTACACTGGAGCAGCATGTAACATCAGATAGAACAGGACCAAGAACAATGACATCTACCACAGTCTGTACACAGGCCAAGGTACATATCCGCAATACACACACTGTTGAAAATCACCATAAGTACACAGACCTCACTACTGTACATACAACCACAGACTGTCCAGGTTTTGTCCTCAGACATAACCCCTACTATACATAACATGTCCAGCAGTCTGATATCTGACTGGCTTGTTAGGTATGATGTCAATAAATAATGGTGTACTCAACACATGCACCTCTTACTGAATGACATATGTACAAACGTTGACAGTGTTGTGGCTGGAGGCACAAACACAGGACCAATATTGACATGTTGCTGCAATAACCTCATACATTTACTGGTGTAACAGGGTTTGTTGTGACTTATGTCCTATAAGGGATATGAAGATAGTAACTCTCATGGCTGTCGCCATGTACTGACTGCAATCCTCAGGCTATGTTTCTGCAGTTCTAAAGATAGGTAATCTGTGAGTAACACAACACACATAAGTCTCCAAACACTGGCCAGTCTGCAGATAGCCCTACAGGTGGGAGTTTCCTCAGCCACATAACACTGTCATGACAGGTATTAAATCATGTAGACCAGCCATATCCACACAAACCCTGTTAAACCAACATTACTTCAAATGCAGAAGAGCAAAACTTACATCCTGTATTCATGTCTGGAACATACCCTCCTGTTTGTTGGCCTGTCTCCACAGTGTATGTTGTTAGAGGTATATCCCACTACCATATGTGATGCTGTTTGTCAAACACCAACATGAATTCCTGCTCATAGTGAATGAAAAGGGCCAACACACACACACATGATGTTCCTAGTTATAGGAGTGTGTTTCCATGCAATTGGCTATGGGAATGTTACCCCAGCTTTTCCACATGCATCAGCTAGTGGGGGACTGCAATTCATGCACAGGCCATCAGCTGATCATGGGCATCACTTATAAAACACAAGCTGCTGCCTAAGTAAAGCAGGTGTACTTCTCCACATCCACCAGAGATGGACTGACAGACACAGACAGAGACAAAGTAAGACAGGTAGGGGGTAGGAGAGTAAAAGCTAAGCATGTTTGTGTCACACACTTATCAGTACGGGGTTTTAAACCCCTGCCTGGCTATGTATTACTATTATATTTCTATGCAGTTATTGCATGTGCCACAGAGCTTACATGTTGGGAAGCTGTCCAAAGGTATATTTGATGGTGAGTGACATCAGCAACAGTAACAAAGGCGGGATAAGGTAAGTGTAGTACATGTACCTGTCCACAAGAACAGGTATCAAGGATGACACAGCCACAGCCTCTCAGGGACTCATACACATTATCATAGTTGGCAGGGACAGGAATACAATTCCTAACTAACTAGTTTGCACACTACAGTAATACGCAGGTATCACATACACCACAGAGGTTATCAGGCTGATATGTGGGCAAAGGGTATGTCAAGGTGTCTGACATCAGGAGGCATGCTTCAGTAGGGCAATGGAAGGTGTAGTGAATGTGAATGGCATCCAAATCTTTATACTACACACACACACACACACACACACACACACACACACACACACACACACACACACACACATAGACACAGGTTTGCCAGTATGCCAGTACTGTCATGCATGGGTGCATTGCTTCACCGGTGTAGTGTTGACTGTGCCAGAAGGCTGCACAAGGCTATGTACATGGTATATCTTGGCATCAGGCCACATGACAATGGTCTGCAGCGTGGCTCAGGTGTGTAGTCTCTGGATTGGGCCACACAGGTGGGTACTGTATTCACCATCCACTCATCTGAGTTACTGTTGTGGGTGGCCAGTGCTGTGCAATGCCTCCCATGTATGTGTTCAATATTCCATAACATGGACGGTGTCTGGGATGTGCACACATCCCACATGCATGTTCTGTTACATGTGGAAGTGCACAAGGGGTGTCTGGGACATATTGTGTAGACAGATTGTTATCATCTGATGTGCAATTCCTGACCTCATGTGGTGAGAAATGGCAATGTAAACCAGGTTGACCCTGCACCTACATTGACAACAGGATACAGGTATTCACTGGTGTCTGTGGCATCTGTCTATACAGGGCATGTGTATAAGACATGGTATTTAATTTGTGGGTTACATTTGCTGACTCTACAGTTGTTGCAGGCATCCAGTGGGGAACATAGCAAAGGCCCACTGTATGTAATGATTTGCCTATTGTGGGGATGGGACAGGGTGCCATGTCCTCTGTAGTCCACTGCAATCACACCATGGTTACTATCTGTACGCAACATGCAGGTAACTACCAATATAGTGGTTGTTGCCTGGCCAAGTATGTTTCTGTATTAGACATGGGTGGAATGTGTTCTCTGGGTAATACAAGGGTTACTTATATTGTCCCCCAATCTATGATGTTACATGTAAAAGTATGGATTGTCTACACCAGCCTCTCTGCTGTTTCACATCTGTTGTCCTTGTAAGGTGGACATTGTGATAATAGGCCCACCATATAAGACATCTGCAAAACCCGCTCCACAATGAGTCCTGTTATTACACACTCAGAGCTACCTCAAACAGGATACTAATGATAAACAGACAAATACA
The DNA here is from genome assembly GCF_019279795.1 of Protopterus annectens. NCBI lineage: Eukaryota > Metazoa > Chordata > Ceratodontiformes > Protopteridae > Protopterus > Protopterus annectens. The sequence goes on from NC_056735.1 coordinate 1,218,391,314, forward strand.
GAGTCTCACAGTCACAATGTTTGGGATTTGAACTCCTACCTAACTAGTACATCACACAGTAGCATTACGCAATTATAGCATACACCATGGAGCTTACTGGGCTACTCTTTCCCCAAAGGTGTATTTAAAGCTGAATGACATCAACAGGCTTGCCAAAGGAGGGCAATGGAAACTGTAGTTCATAGGTTCATAGATTGGTACTAGGCTATCAGCCCTAGGGCCTACACAAGTCTAGCCATGACAATTCCCTGGTTATTTATTCCCACAATATTTACTTCCCTTGACCCCTGTTTTGCAGGGTGACTGATGTGATCTCTGGGGTGAATTTCCTATCTCCCATCCAATTGTCAATGTTCCTTTTGAAGAAGGCCACAGAGGCACTCTGTATGACATGTATGGGCAGTCTATTCCAGAGTCTGGGGAGTCACTGGGTCAGGAACCCATCCCTGCATCTTGTTGTGTTCATTGTGATGACAAGGTTTGGATCCCTGGAGCATGTGGCTCTGAGGGATTGGGATTTCTTGAAGTGTAGCATGTCCCAACAGCTCTGGGTTTGACATGGCATTGTATGTTAAGCAGAGATTGCCTCTGAGTAGACGACATGTGATAGAGTATAGCTGGATGATTTTCAGATGGTCAGCATAGGGCATCTGGTTTTGGCCTGTGATTCTTTTAGTGAAGTATTTCTGCAGCATTTCTAGTTGTTGCAGATGTCTTGAGAGGTACATACCAAATGGGACACTGTATTCTATACTGGGCCTATTGAGAGATGACTACAGTGGGACACTGGCCTCCTTTTTTCTGGATGAAAAGCCTTTAATGATGAGGTGTGCCACATAGGTGGATTTCCTGACTGTTGTGGTGATGTGGTTATCAAAGGTGAGACCACTGTCCACCTGTGTCCCTGAGTCTCTTATCACACTTTCACTGTTTAGTGTACTGCCACCTATGTGGTACTTCAGGGGTACATGTCCCTTCCCAAAGGGGATAACTATACATTTATTGGTATTGAGCTTGAGGGCATGGCTCTGGCACCAAGCACCTCTTTCTGTAAAGCCCTGTTGTAGAATATCCACATAATTTGGGGATTCAATATTGGCTCCCAGTTTGCAGTCATTTGCGACCTTTATTAGCCAGAGTCCCTTAGTGTTTGCCTGTACTTCAGAGCAGTAGATGCCAAACAAGTGCAGTCCCAGGACTGAACCCTGAGGTACTCCAACTGTCACTTGTCTGGATCTGGATTTGGAGTTGCCTACTTTTATAGTGTGGGTTCTGTCAGCATGGCAGTTGGCAACCCATCGGATGATGTAGGGATCAATGGCCAGCTTAGTACGTTTATCTATGATTCCAGACTGGGGGATGGTATCAAAGGCCTTGGCAAGGTGTGGATAGGCTGTGTAAAAAGCCTTACTCTCGTCCACAGCTCTGGAGACTGAATTGAAGATGTCATTTAGGTTCAGGAGACATGATCAGCCCTTCACAAACCCAACCTGGGTGGGGTTGAGTGTTCACAGGTTGCCAATGTCTTTGTTTATAAGTTCCATGCTAATACATTCCATGGCCTTGCAGATCAGGCTCATTAGACTGCTGGGGTGGTAGTTCCTCGGATGCAAGGTGGATCCCCCCTTGTAGACTGGGATAACTGTAGCTGTGCACCACTCAGTGGGCACAAAGCCTGAGGTGTGGCTATGATTAGACATGGCATGTAGGTGAGGTGCCATTTCATTTTCTAGTTCATGTAGTACACAGCCCAGGATGTTGTCTGGTCCCATGGATGCTGTTTTCTTATAGGTTCATAGGTTCATACTAGGCTATCTGCCCTAGGGCATTTATAAGCCTAGCCAGAGTGTGTTTGGCTTTCGCCACCCATTTTAAATTAATTTTGCTATGCCTTTTTTTGAGGTTAGTATACTGTGCCTTTGTCTAACAGTGACACAGAAGTGATAGCCGGGGTAAACCTACGATCTCCCATCCACTCATCAAGATTCCTCTTGAAGAGAGTCAATGTGGGACTCTGCCTAACCTGGACTGGGATTTTATTCCAGAGTGAAGGGAGCCTCTGGGTTATGAATCTGTCCCTCCAGCATGTCCTATTTATTTCAGTGCTGAGGTTCAAGTCTCGGCTGAGCTCGATGGGATTTGGATTTTCTGAGGTGCAGCATGTCCATTAATTCGGGTTGGACATGGCTTTATCGTCAGGCACAGATCGCCTCTGAGCAGGCGGTATGCCACTGAGTAGAGCTGGAGTTTCTTTAACCGGGCAGCATATGGCATCTGTTTGAGCCCTTTGATCCTCTTGGTGAGGTACTTTTGGGGTCTTTCCAGTTGCTGCAGGTGTCTGGTAAGGTACATCCCAAAGGGGCATTGTACTCAATTATGGGCCTGATGAGGGATGAGTAAAGAGAATGATGACCTCCCTGATCTAGATGTGAATCCCTTCATGATTAGGTGGGCTATATAAAATGTTTTTCTAACCACTTTGGCCACGTGGTTGTCAAATGAGAGATTGCTATCAACTTGGGTCCCCAGGTCCCTAATGACTTCTTCTGTACTTAATGGATTACCACCTATGTGGTAATTTGTGAGCACTTTGTTTTGCCAAAGGGATGACTATACACTTTTGGTGTTTAGCTTGAGGCCATGGCTCTGGCACCAGTTGTCTGTTTCTATGAGGCCCTTTTGGAGGATGCTTGTGTCGGCTGGAGAGTTGATTATGGTGCCCAGTTTACAGTCATCTGCGAACTTGGTCAGCCACAGTCCTTCCGTGTTGGCCTGTACCGCTGAGAAATATATACCGAACAAGAGAGGTCCCAGGACTGAGCCTTGTGGGACGCCACTTGTAACTAGTTTGGAGTCTGACATGGCTCCAGCAATTCTAACCATGTGGGTTCTGTCCTTGAACCAGTTTGCAACCCATCTAGTGACACAGGGGTTTATATTTAAGCTGGTGAGCTAATCTATAATGCCCAAGTGGGGTATTGTATCGAAGGCTTTTGCGAGGTCCAGGTAGGCTGTGTGGACCACCTTCCCCTTGTCAATGGCCTTGGTGACTGTTTCAAAGAAGTCGACCAGGTTTAAGAGGCAGGATCTGCCCTTAACAAATCCAAACTGGGTAGGATCCAGTGTCTGTAGGTCCCCAATATCTTTATTTATGAGGTCCATGATGATCCTTTCCATAGCTTTGCAGACCAAGCTAGTCAGGCTTATGGGGCGATAGTTTCCAGGATCTATTGAGGCACTACCTTCATGGAGAGGGACCACTGTTGCTGTACCCCACTCTTTGGGTACATATCCTGTAGTAAGGCTAAGATTGAACAGTAGTTTTATGTTTGTGTTATGTGTTCTTGGAGTTCATGTAGGACGCAGCCCGGGACACCATCTGGTCCCATTGATGCTGTGTTTTTTGCTTTGGAGAGGGCGGCTCTTACCTGAGCATCTGAGATGTCAGGGAGGCAGCACTCTGTTGGGATAGATATTTGCCCTTTTGGTGGGGAGAGGGGGGAAGTTTGCACTGAACCTGTCAGCTAGGATGTTGGCAATGTCTGTGGGCTCGGTGTATTTTTTGTCATTTTGGACTTATTCTGAGCATATCTGGGAATTCCCACCCAGGTTCCTAACATAACTAAAGAAAGCCTTGTGATTATCCTTAGTGTCCTGTGCAATTTTTCTCTCGAAGCTGGCCTTAGACGATTTTATGAGTGCCCGTAGTTTTTTGCTAATATTGATCAGAGGTGCCTTCCCTTTTTGGGATTTTGCTCTATCATGTAGTAGCTTCCTCCTTCTATTGTATAGTTTGTTTATGACTGGGGTCCACCAGACCAGACGTCTGCCTTTGGAGGATTGGGTCTTGGTTTTATTTGGGATTGCATGATCCATGCATTCCTGAAGGTGTTCATAGAATGTGTTTATAAAGGATTCTGCGGTCTGGGCAGTATTTTCCACAGGCCTGGGGGCTTTGAAGGATTGTGCCTCGGTTTTGAGGCGTGTGAAATTTGCTTTAGAGAAGTTTTTCACTGTGGTTTTCTGGGCAGGGGGTGGGGTCGGGATGTGAATATCCAGTGAGATTAGTTTATGGTCTGATCTTACCAGTGAGGGATACACTTCTGGTCTGGAGCATAGTGTCCCCATGTTGGTGATGATCAGGTCCAGTATGTTTTCCCCTCTTATGGGAGTGGTAACAAGTTGTTCCATAGCATTTGAGTTTATAAATTCTAGGAACCTTTGGTCTAGGGTGTTGGAGCTAGAGTAATGCTCCCAGTCTATGGTTGGGTACTTGAAGTCGCCCAATATAATGGTGTTTGGGGAGACCTTCATATTTTCCAGTATTCTCAGGAAGGCCAAGTGGGGTTCCTGTGTTTGGGAGGGTGGTCTGTAGCAGGCTATAAACTGGAAGGCAGTTTTACCCACAGTTAGTTGCACATGGATAGTCTCTGATGCTTCGTGCTGTGCAACCAACCTGGAGGTGTGGGTATCTTTGACGAATATTGATACTCCCCTTCCTTTTGTGGTTCGGTCCAAGTTTTGGGGCCGAAAAGCATGGTATGAGGTATAACCTGGTAGTGCTTGGGTGCTCTCGGGAGCCTTGAACCAGGTTTCTGTTACTGCACATATATCGATGTTCTCCATGCTAAGGAGAGTTTTGAGTGCATGCATCTTGACGTTTAGACTTCTGGCATTGAGTAGCATTACTCTTAGTTTCTTATCTCTTGTGATACCTATGGAGGTGGGTTTGTCTTTTGAGCCTTGCCTAAAAAAGGCACTATGGGGGTAGCAAGAGCCTTTGCCAATATCCGAAAGCCCAGGGGTGACAGGTGCAAGCTGTCCCTAGAGAAGCATCGTGGCTTGTCGAGCATGTCATCCCAGGCTGACAGGCATTGGATCCCCTTTGAATGACACCAACACTTACGCCAATTGTTGAAATTGATCATCTTGTCTTCATATTGTGGCATCATTCTTGGTGTAGGTAAGATGCTACTCAAGGTCAGGGTCATACCGGCCTGGGCTACATGCTCAGAGAGCTCCTCTATGTCTCTTTTCATGTAGTCCTGGGAGGTACTTCTCAGGTCATTCACACCAGCATGGACAATGACTGAGTCATATTTGTACTTGCCTTGGAGTGACCTGAGTGCTTGTGTTATGTGACGGATCCTAGCGCCCGACAGGCAGCTCACCGTCACCTTCTCCTTGTTCAGCCTAGCTCTAAAGAGTGTGTTTTTTACCTGTGTGGCCATTATTACCAGAATCTGGCAATCCTTTGGTACTGAGATGGTCCCTTTAGGGGGTGGGAGGAGGGTGAAGTTGGCACTGACTCAATCTGCCAGGATACTGGCAATAACCTTGGGATCAGTATATTTAATGCCATCCTGTTGTAGCTCAGAGCAAATCTGAGCATTGCTATTTAGATTCCTGACATAGTTATGGCACGGCTTGCAGTTGTCTTTGGAATCTTTGGATATACTATGTTCGTAACTAGCTTTGGATGATTTTATGAGGGATCTCAGCTTCTTACTGAGGCTGTTAAGGGAATATTTTGTATTCTGGGAACTTCCTCTTTTCTATAACAATTTCTTTCTTTGGTTGTAAAGTTTGTTTATGGCAGGGAACCACCTCAATGGCTTCCTTTTCTTGGTGGGGAGTGCCTTGGTTCTATTTGGGATGGCACAATTCATGCACGAGTGGATGTGCTCGTACAGTGCCTTAGTGTAGGATTCACTTCCCATCAGCATGGGTGTCATGACGTTTGTCATGTCTGACATGTGTAGCACGAAGGCTTTGGAGACATATTTTACAGAGGTTTCCTTACTGGGGTGTGGGGGTGGGATGTGGATGTTAAGGGTGATTACCTTATGGGCAGACCTGACCACCGATGGGGTGACCATAGGTGTAGAGCATTGATTTCCCATGTTGGTAATGACCAGGTCTAGGACATTGGAGCCCCTGGTGGGACTATGGTTACTTGATCCAGGGCAGTGGGAATTATGAATTCCAAGAACCGTTGGGCGCACGTGTTGGTACACAAGTAGTTTTCCCAGTTAATGGCAGAGTAGTTGAAATCACTCAGTATTAGGGTGTTTGGTTGTATCATAATATATTCCAGTATGTTTAGAAAGGTGTGGTGGGAATCGTGGGGTATAGTGGGGGATCTGTAGCAAGCTATACAATTTGGATTGCAGTCTTACCTACTGTTAGTTGCACAGGGAGAATTACAGATGCATTGTTTTGGGGAAGTAGACTGGTGGTGTGAATATCCTTGGTGAATATGGACACTCCTTCACCTTTAGTGTTTTGGTCCTGGTTTGGTGGCCGACAGGTTTGGTAAGACCTGTACCTGATATTGCAGGGCTGCTCTCTCGAGCCTTGGATCAGGTTCCTGTTACTGCACAGATATCAATGTTCTCCCTTGTTAGTACTGCCAAGTGACTGTCAATGGGCACAAAAATATTGATCCCTACACACACACACAACCAACCACACACAGTGTTTCACAGCTGCCATGTCTGGGATCAGAGCTCCTAATTAGTACATCACACTACAGCATTATGTGGTTACAGCGCACGCCACTGAGCTTTCTGTACTACTCTTTCCCCAAAAGTGTATTTCAAAGTGAATGACATCAGCAGCCATGCCAAAGTAGGGCAATGGAAATTGTAATGACTGTAAATGGCCACAAAAGTATTGATCCCTACACAGACAAACACACAAAGTTTTGCAGTTGCTACATCTGGGATTTGAATTCCTACCTAACTAGTACATCACACTACAGCATTATGCAGTTATAGGATGCACCACAGAGCTTACTAGACTACTCTTTCCCCAAAGGTGTACTTCAAAGTGAATGACATCAGCAGCCCTAAAAGTAGGGCAATGGAAATTGTAGTGACTGCAAATGGCCTCAAAAGCATTAATCCCTACAAAGACAAGCAAACACATACAAAGCTTTACAGTTGCCATGTCTGGGATTAGAACTCCTATCTAACTAGTACATCACACTACAGCATTACACAATTATAGGATGCACCATGGAGCTTTGTGGACTACTCCTTCCCAAAAGGTGTATTTCAAAGTGAATTACATCAGCAGCCCTGCCAAAGTAGGGCAATGGAAATTGTAGTGACTGTGAATGGCCACAAAAGCATTGATCCCTACACAAACACACAAAGTTTTGCAGTTGCTAGATCTGGGATTAGAACTCCTACCTAACTAGCACATCACACTACAACATTATGCAGTTATAAGATGCACTATGGAGCTTACTAGACTACTCTTTCCCCAAATGTGTATTTCAAAGTGAATGACATATGCAGCCCTGCCAAAGTAGGGCAATGGAAATATTAGTGACTGTGACTGGCCTAAAAAGCATCAATTCGTACACAGACAAAATCACACACAAAGTTTTACAGTTGCCATGTCTACAATTAGAACTCCTACCTAACTATTATAGCACACTACAGCATTACGCGGTTACAGGACACACCACAGAGCTTGCTGGACTATTCTTTCTCCAAAGGTGTATTTCAAAGTGAATGACATCAGCAGCCCTGCCAAAGTAGGGTAATGGAAATTGTAGTGACTGTGAATGGCCACAAAAGCATTGATACCTACACAGACAAACAAGCACACATGAAGTTTTACAGTTGCCATGTATGGGATTAGAACTTGTACATAACTAGTACATCACACTACAGCATTACACAGTTATAGGACACATCACAGAGCTTACTGGACTACTTCTTCCCCAAAGGTGCATTTCAAAGTGAATGACATCAGCAGCCCTGCCAAAGTAGGACAATGGAAAGTGTAGTGACTGTGAATGGCCTCAAAAGCATTGTTCCCTACACAGATAAACACATAAAGTTCTACAGTTGCCATGTTTGGGATTAGAACTCCTACCTAACTAGTACATCACACTACAGCATTACACAGTTAGAGAATGTGCCACAGAGCTTACTGGGTTACTCCTTTTCCAAAGGTGTATTTCAAGGTGAATTACATCAGCAGGCTTGCCACGGTAGGGCAATGGGAAATGCAGTGCATGGTCCATAAAACATTTATCTGGAAGCAGACACACAACACTCAGGCACACACAGGTTTAAATTTAACAGTTATGTGTATACAACTACTACATGAATAATGACTTGTACAGTCATGTTACACAGTTATCACAAGCACTGCAGACACTATAGTGCTGAGGGATATGTGGGACAGGCCTCATGATGGGAGGCTCTTTATGACTGTCTGTCACTCTCTTCCACACATCTATGTATGTGTAACTTTGACCTATTATAGTGTGTTGTCCTTGGATATATGTGTGTATTCCTAACCAATGTGTGTGCAAAGCATGACTGGTGTGCAATATGGAGTGTGCGGACAAACATCTGTGACTGTCAGATATGTATAATCCGCTGTTGTTGCTAGACATTGGCTTCATTTCTCTAAGTGTGAGAGCATGCCCAGTATGACCTTCTGTACTGAATGTGTGAATCCATTCCAGGTAGGTTGTACTCCAGTGCAGGTGTTTGTGTTTTACACCTACAGTTAGCAGCTGGTTTCTGTGGGATATCTGTAGATCGGTTGAAAATATGTTGTCAAAATGGGCAATGGATAGTGGGTTACTGTAGGTAACTGTGTCTGTGCTGCTTCTACTACATGGTTTTGGTGTTAGCAGAGATATGCAGACATATGTACTGTTTTACACTGTGGTGTTTTATGTCATCAATTTCTGCAGGTATACATATTTGCTTCCAGTAATTTCCTGGGGAACACAGAGTGAATGAAGCTGTGCCCAGTATTGTGGTCTGCAGCCTACAATTTCTTGCACAATCATGCCATTCTGCAGGAGAAGCTGCAGACACTTGCTGATGGGTCTGTGTAAATGGTTCAGCACCTTGGTACAGAGGTGGCTGAGGATCCCATGCTTGTACATCCATTGAAGTGACAGTATGGCCATATCCTGCTGTGGCCATACCTCACAGCTGTACAGACTCACACAGGTTACCCAGCGGCAAGGGTCATATTTCTGGTCATTACTCCTTCACATTGTGGTTTACAAGCAGGTTTGTAGCCATTCATTCCTGTGTTTGCAGGCAGGGATAGTATGTGCACACAGCTGAGTTTCAGACTTCACACACTCCATGGAGTCCATGCTCCTACACCTCTTCTGTTATTCTATCCACTTCCAAACACTATGCAAACATTATCTGATAAGTTCCCTATAGTTATGACTTCATCCCAGCTCATCCACAGTTCGTGCAGTAGGACATGGTGGACATGTTACTGGGATTTGTTGACATGGCCTTGCATTTGGGTTCTGTGGACTGTGTTATGTTGTTAATTGGGAGTCCATGACATAACATACATTGGCAGTATGGGTGAGACAGAGGCCTTTGACAGAGGATTGTAGGGCATTTGGTAGTGATGCAGGCCATCTGTACCAGGTTGTTGTATTATGTCACTCCTACAGTCCCAGGCTGCAAGCCACTATATTCCCCTAGGGTGACAGGGTAGGTGTGCAAGGTGTTAATGTCAATAGTTTCTGTCATTATTGATCCAGTGGTGTGGATGCTGGCAGGGTGCTGCTTACAGCTAGGGACACACCTGCATGGGGCACCTCTTCAGCATGCTGCATTCTGTGGCTATTCCCATACAGAGCAGCGGGTCATATTGTACTTATTCCCAACAGCAGGGATAAGACCTGTGAGGTACCTCTGGCTGATGGTGGGGTGAGCTGGGTGCATATGTGCTATGGAAGCTACTTGCAGCTGACTCACAGATATATGTTGGGTATTCCACTTATGCTGGCTTGTGCAGGGACATCAGCAGTTTTTCAATACTTCATACCTGTGACCTTTGTGGTCTGCCAGTGTTTGGCCAGATGACATCGGTATTCCATACTACAAACCCACCTAATGTACTGCTAACCTGTATGTACAATTCCAAATGTGTGTACATTTGACAGTAACATTTTATACACTGTCTGTCTATGGTACTTCCACCTGTGTACTGTTTGTATGACTGGGCCCACATTCATGCCATGTCCATCCTTCAGATAGTGACAGATATTGCATCCAATTACTATGGCTTACTGATGGAATGTGTCTTGCTGGGATGCATTGTGTTTGGCACTGCAGTTGTAAGAACTCTGCCCTGTCATCAGCAGTACTGGCTAATGGCCACCAGGACAAAACCCACCATGCCTACATGCTGACCACTCTCACATAATATACAACCCACATGAACCTAACACACACAGCCCTGCATATTGTACACATGCTACAATCTATATTGCTACTTCAGCCGGCTCAGGTAATCTGTGATCCAGTTATTATACCCACGCATACATGTTACTACATTTCTACATAGGATTGTGGGGGGGGGCACACCTGACAATTGTACACATTTGCTATGACTGTACTGGTATTTCTGGTACTCCATTTCATTCTGTATTCTGACCTATCATGCAGACTAGAGGTGTATCAGTGTACTACAGTTCTTAGGATTTATTGACCTACATTTCAGTTTCAGACTTCTTACCCTTCAGAACTAACATGCCACTGCCTGACCTATTGTAGTCTGTCTGTGTAGGTTTGGAGGAGGGCTGTTCTCCACAGCCATCTATCAGAGGCCTTAGCACAGCCTTTCTTTGTGTTTGTCTATGCCTGTCCTGCTGGCTGAGACTGTTGGGTATGTCAGCCTCCCTGACTGGCATGTATGTGCCCTATGGACACACATTTGGGCCACCACATTTCCTGCAGTGGGTTTTGTCGCCTTGTCTAGTACTGGCTACTATGGTGACAACAGTATTTGTTACAGATTTCATGCTGTGAATATAGGTGTCTACTATCTGCTGCCATCCCATTCAGCCACCCGATTCCCTTGCATATTCACATCCATACCATAGATACAAGTAACAAAACATACAACTCCATTCAGCAACTGATAGTGAGAGTGACTTACCTTGTGGCTGTGCCAGTATTGAGGCTGGTGCTGGAGGGCTGACTATGTCAGATGCACATAGTACACTCACTATACATGGTTAAGCACAGGTAGTGCCATGTTTGGCATCCCTTTTACTGTATGTGCAAGTCAGAGAGAGGTGTCATTCCCTGGTTTCCTACCATGTCAGTGTATGTGCTATGCATTACCTGTTTGCCAAGGCCTGGGCATACTGGGCACTCCTCCTTCTGCCTACTGGGGCAGGCTCAGGTTGTTCCTCCTCCAAGTCACTCTGTGCCTGTGCAGGCCTTGGCAATTTTGGGGGGGCTTTGTGGCCCTGTCCCATGCTGTTCCTGCTGCAGCTGTTTACACAGGATCATATTGTGTAGCATGGCACATATGATGACAAATTGCATGCATGTAGTTGGTGAGGACTGCAAGGCTCCACTGGATATATCGAGGCACCGGCACCATGACTTGAGAATCTCAAATACATGCCCTATTCTGGTCTGTGTCTGTGCCTCATTATGGAGTTCTTGTTCAGGTGTGTGTGCATTTCTGATGGGTGTCATCAGCCATGGCTCCAGTGCGTAAACAGCATCCCCCACTAGGTGGCCATAAGGGATTGACAGTTGCATCATATGCCAGCACACACATTCATTATAATGCCCTGGGCATCACACATGACCTGGCAGATGATGGAGGGGAAGCCCTTGCAGTTGATGTAGGCCCTACCCCACTCACCGGGTGGTGCTTTGATGTGTATGTGCGTGCAGTCTATAGCACCCACTACCTCAGGGTATTCTGCTACTTGGTGGAAGAGATGCATATTGCTGGTCAAAGCCTCACGGGTGTTGTGGAAATATATGCGCTCACCGGCATGTGCTGACATGGCATCCAGGAACTGGTGGAGTACTCTGGATGCTGATGCCTGTGAGGTCCCCATGATATCCCCAGTTGGCCCTTGGAAGGTACCTGTGGCTAGTATTCTTTGGCCTACACATACCTTGGTATCCACTAGGATGGGTTCCCCTCTGTTGGTTCTGTGTGTGAGGCGTGCTGACACAACTCAACAATTTGCTGTTGGAGGTCCCTGTAAACCCTATAGCACTCCACTATCTCCAGCTCATGTAGCCCCTGGTAGGTTACCCTGGGTTTGTACACTCTTCTCCTTCTCCTCACTGTGGGTTGGTTATCAGCATTCCCATCCTTGCTGTGGGTTGGTTGTCAGCATTCTCATTCTCACCACCCACAGCCTCTTCCACATGTCGATTTATTAGAGTTAATGCAGCACCTATCATTTTGATGCTTTTGTTAAGTAAAATGTCCCCATTTGTGTACACCAGTGGTGTAGAGTTTGTGGAAAAAATGAGACAGAAAGGTGTTTGCATAGTTTATAGTAGTGTCCTGGGCTGGGATGCTGCCTGTGTAATTGGCTGATTCTGATACATTTCACCTGCCAACTATGCTAGTTCTCCTTGATCACCTTCCTTCTGCTGTTTTCCCTTCCCATTGCCTTCCTGTTTAAGCACTGAGGTGAGTTACACAAACACAGTGCTCAGATGTGCACGGAGCTGCTATTTCCTGTTTTACTTTTTTTTTCATTTAAAACATGGTGTGTGGTGTGCGCACCCATTTACGCAATGTAAAGAGTGCTTGGCAGCTTCAGAGACACCCCCCCTTGCTTAGGTCTGCTAAGCTAAAGGCAAACCCAAGCCACAGGGCTCCAATAATCTTACAGTATGCCTAACACACCCCTGTATGATGTCAGCTAGCTTTTAGGCTTGAACCATGGTCTTCCTGCACCTACATGGTTGGGTGTAGGATAGCCATGAAGGGAAATCTGAGATTCAGTGTCATTCCCCTCATTTGCATAATATTGCCTGCTAATACCTAGTTACAAGACTGACACTGAGTCTTCCCCCTTAGCAACCACTATTCACTGGCTTTGTTGTCTTCTGCCTGCCATTGACTTTAATGGTAAAATTGTGATTTTGAAGGGAAAGCATTTTTCAGGGTTTTTCCTGTTATTTTCCAGCTGATCCCGTTTGCGAGCTGCTGCCTTACACATAAATGTCTGAAATCGGCCCCAAAAAAGTAATTTTTTTTAATTTGTGCAACTGATTTCCATGCCAATGGCCATATATTTGGACATTGGTATGCTTTACATGTTATATACACCCTTTATTTAGAGCTGTCATGGGTCCATTTTGTAGTTTGCAGAAATGTACTCGGTTACTAACCGAGTACATTTCTGCAGATTACATTAGTCCTCCACGGATGGCTGCCAGCTTCCTGGATCACAAATTCACCTCATTTGGATGGTTTTCAGCTGCAAATGTGGTAATTTGCATATATGAGTTGTGTCTGTGCAGGAATAGTGCAGGAGCACTCGTGCACATCCCAGGTGCTTACTCCTGTATCTCTCGGTGGTCATATTGCCTCCAGCAGCTCCTGCACTATTCCTGCCTGCTGTGTAGAGCTTGCTGAATCCTAGGATTGATCTACCCCTCTTTCTGACCTCTGTACTTTCTGTAATACTCTAAACATAAAAGTATGCTGTGTTCCAGAGTTTATTTTATGTCATACATAGTCATATTTAAGATATAGTAAATAAAAAATATATAGATATTTTATATACATATATATATATATATATATATATATATATATATATATATATATATATATATATATATATATATATATATATATATATAATGTTATAGTTGTTTTAGGTATGTTTTTTGTGTTTTTGTGTGTTTTTGCTGCTGTTATTACCAGAGCTGCTTTAATATACTTGTTTTATATTTTATTCAACAATTAGTCATGTGAGACAATGATATTCTGTAATAGGATGGTATGTTATTTACAAATGCTTGTTTTTAACCTTGTATTTACATTGATAAAGAACTATTAAGTTTGAAAGCTTTGCTTTATTATCAATAAAAGGTGTTTTCCTGATGGCTGGATCCTTGTTTCCCAGCATTCATATACATCTAACAATAAACCAATTAATACCTGTTAATTGCCTTATTTAAAATTTACATTGTAAACAATTAAAAGTAATATACCCTTGTACTCATACTATATACACATATATAGTATACGATAATGTTATTGAACTGTGTGACTTTGTTGAATAATAACGTTAACCCAAAATATGATTCATTTAAAAAAAAAAATTCAAATTCACCATTTTATTTATACCTGGAAACCTAGTGGCATCCAGAGTAAGTTGCCATTTTAATTCATAAACATCTAATTTAGTGTCCCCCCTTGTTGATCTACTTTAACTTGTATTATTAAAAACGTAAATGAATGGCCTACATTTTCCATAAGATGCCTACTCAAAGCATTTGTATTCTTACCATGCCTTATGTCTAATAGATGTTCATATATCCTGTTCCTAAACCGTCTACAAGTTTTTCCTATGTAGAATGCTGGACACAGGGAACATTTTGCAATATAAACTATATTCTTGGTTTGACAATTATAGTGACCTCTTATGAATATTTTCTTACAATTTTGTTTAAAAATATCACCCGTAATAAATACATGGGAGCACTGGGAACACATCCTACATTTAAAGTTCCCAGCCTTTTCAACCACACCACAGTTACTTAATCTACTCCCCTGTTCCAAAATTTCCTTGAAACATCTGTCTCTCTTGAAAACAAACTTTATTTTTTGTATAAAATATGTTGACATGTTTTTGTCCACTGACAATAATTCCTATTTTTTTTTCTATTAGTTGGCATACCCTGTGGGCATCCTTATTATAGGTAGTAATAAAACTTGAATGTGCATATACATTATTCTCTATATCAGACTTTTTTACTTCTACCATAGCTATTGTATCTAAGGAATTTAATTTAGGTAAATAAAAGCCATTTTTCTGTTTATTTATGACCTCTTCCCTAATAGCAGTTAACATTTCCATTTGATAATTTCTTTTCTTAAACATATCTTATACGAAATTCACCTCTTCCATAAATTCATTATCCAGGGAAGTCATTTTTGCAGCACGGACTAACTGCACATTTTCTATAGATTTCTTTTGAAAATCAGGGTGCCAACTATTAAACTCCAAATATGAATTTGAAAAGTGGGTTTTATGTATATTCTTGAAACCATTTTTTTATCTTTGTTTATTTTTAATTCCACATCCAAATACATTATTTGCATTTGACTATATTCATGGGTGAATTTAAAACAACACAAAGTGCCATTAATGTAATCCAAAAACTGCATTAGAGAGTCTCTTGTCCCAATCCAAATCAAAAACATATCATCCAAAAATCTAGTGTAATTTTTGATGTAACTCATGTACCCAGATTTAAAAATAAAATGGTCCTCCCAGTTTGACATAACATAATTTGCAAATATGGGGGCACAATCTGCCCACATAGCCACACCGGTGCTCTGACAAAAACATTGCCTCTCAAACCTAATGAAATTGTGTTTCAGTACCATCTCCATTAGGGTCACAAATACATTAATTTCATCTTGATCATGTGTCTGTTATTTGTAATTGGGTTTCAAACCATGCTAAGCTTTCATTCATGTGGTATTACCGAGAATAGATTGCAAACATCTATGGTATTAACTGGTTTATTGTTAGATGTATATGAATGCTGGGAAATCTTGATGGTATTATTCTGAAGAAGTCCCTATGAGACGGATGAAAGCGATTAACTACTGCAATTTTATTCAATAAAGGAGTGTTTTCTACAGAGGATTTTGCTGTTCTTCCTCCCTTTGGTTAATAGGAAAGGTGGTGGCTAGGTTAGCTATGGTGTCAGTGAAGTAGGAATTGAAGATGGTGCCAAGTTCGGTAGAGGTTTTGTATGGGTCAGGGGATGGGTTGCTTTGAAAACCTGGATGTAATAGATGGTTGTAATAGATGGTTTTAGGATTTAGATGAAAGGTAAATAGTAAACTGATTGTTTCAACTGTTTTGATTGCAGACCATCATGTTTTATTTTAGATTCTTGGTTTTATATAACACATTTTGTTGTGCAAAATGACTTTGGTACATTTTAAAATGAATACTTCACTCTACCAAACAAAAGACCAAAAACTGTTGAAAAGGTGAAAGAACTCAATAAAAGCCAGCTAAAAAGAACTTGCAAATGTTTAATATAGTGAGCGCTTTCGGCAAGGACTTTTCCTCACCTTCTTCAGACAAAACCAGAAGCATTGTTTGATCCATCTATTTAAAAGCAGTAAATAAACCAATTAATCAATTAAAACTAAATTAAATAATTATTAACTCATTAGTATTACAAATAATGCTTCTTAAAAACATTTAAACATGAGATATTCTAAAATTAAAAATAGTTCAAAAAACTCGAGAGCCAAAGATAAAATATTGCCATAAAATATACAAATGTGTGTGAATAAACATTGTGGAAATAACAGTAAAACCACATACAAACAACTAAAAATTAAAAAAAACCCAAAAATTTCTTTTGTTAAGAAAGGATGCCATAGAGGGTAACAACGCTTCCTGACCAAACACATCATTGTGTGGAAGCGGTACTACTAAATTAGCATTTCCTTCAGTATTATTTAAAGCTACTGAATTCGAATTGTCCAGAAAGTTGTTGTTACCAGCTTGCGTAATGTTGTCAGGACTTGTAGCAACTTCCCTGGGTCTAGCGTGGTTCAGACTAATGCCAGCACCTTCTCCTGGTGTAGTGTTGTTAATACAACCGCTATTAGTTTCCCAGGGTCTGCTTAGTAAACCATTAGTTTGATGTATCCTGTTGAAGCCGGAAGCTTCAACTTTTTGGGTTAAAGAATCCACCCACCCTAAAAGAACTTGTACAAGGGCAGTGAGATTTCCAATAGCGTTATCTTGGCTCTCAGTGGGAATCGCTTCTTGCGAAAACAAATTAGGTGAAGCCGCTCCGGTTCCATTCGCCATCCGAAAAACAAATACTTCACTCTACCAAACAAAAGACCAAAAACTGTTGAAAAGGCGAAAGAACTCAATAAAAGACGGCTAAAAAGAACTTGAAAAGGTGACCCCTATCAAATTTAAGGTGCTTAGGTGTTTGTACACGTTTTTTGATAGTTATTAATGTGTATATAATTGAAGCACATTCGTATTTATTAATATAGTTATGAATGTATTCATTGACTTATTGATGGGATGTAGTAGTTTATCATATATAAGTATATACTATAATATGAGTTAATAATATTAATACCATTCATCATGTTTAGTTTCACATATCTTACTAAGTTTTGATAAGTAGTCAATTTTTATATGTATTGTACCTAGGTTATTTAATGTAGGCACCTTTAATTACAACACACTAATTGTTGTCATCAAATTTATTAATGTTTTGATTTACCGAATGGAAGCATTGTGCTGTGACATATTTTGAGATTTCCTATAGGTTTTTTAGTTTTTTGTATGTGGTTTTACTGTTGTTTCCACAATGTTTATTCACACACATTTGTATATTGTATGGCAATATTTTATCTTTGGCTCTCGAGTTTTTTGAACTATTTTTAATTTTAGAATATCTCATGTTTAAATGTTTTTAAGAAGCATTATTTGTAATACTGATGAGTTAATAATTATTTAATTTAGTTTTAATTGATTAATTAGTTTATTTACTGCTTTTAAATAGATGGATCAAACAATGCTTCTGGTTTTGTCTGAAGAAGGTGAGGAAAATTCCTTGCCGAAAGCGCTCACTATATTAAACGTTTTCAAGTTCTTTTTAGCCGGCTTTTATTGAGTTCTTTCACCTTTTCAACATTTTAAAATGAGAGATTTTTTTTTTTTTTTGCTTGCTTTTCAAATATGAGGAGAGGCGGCAACAGAGTGAAGATGGCACTGGGAGCTACAATAGCTACCTACACATCTGTCTGGCTTATCCTTCATGGACAGGGCCCTGCAAGTAGGCAAACAGTGTAAGCAAGCAGGATAATGGTTAGAGAGGAAATCAGAACATCTCAGTTCTATATCTGTGTGATTGCTGCACAGGGTTTTGGTGCTTTCTACTTCTGCACCTGCCTACTCAGAGAGTCTAGAGAGTCCAGATGGCCAGCCCTCACAGTGATACCACAAAAGGCTTCAGCAATGATTTACATGCAACAACAAACCATTCTGAGTTGTCAAGGTAAGCTACTTCTTTAGATGACAATGATTTACTTGCATTGTGCTCTCAAAACTTTATCATTGTATGTTTTGTTAAGGTATTTGACCTGGAAACAAGTTTTATAGCTTGCCTTTCCAGGAATATAAATCTGTTATTGAAGCATTTAGTATGGAAATGCAATAGCCTGTAAACTAATTCTCTAATTTATGTATTGAGATATTATTGATTCATTCTTTCATCATGTCAGGTTTCAGTTCCAGAAAAAAAAATAAGCAAGATGGACTTAAAATAAAATGCAAAAGTAACTTTCTTCTGCATAAGTAATTTATGATGTGGTAATGTTCATGTAAAGGTTTATTCCCATCTCTGAGTTTGTAACATGTATTCACTTCAGAAGGTCTACTAATACACTTCAACTAAAATGTAGGGTTTGCAACATGTTTACTCTGATGTTTTTTACTTTTTTGCAAGGCATAATTTCGCAGTTGTATAACTCATGACTTTGTTACTGAACGCTTACAAATATATATTCTCAATCCAACTTTGTATCTTTAGTTCACAGGTTCACAGATGTAGACTAGTCTAATGATCACAGGGATCATTTTAAGCCTAGCTATGCATCCCAAATGTATCTGACAAGTTTTGGTACCCTATCATTTTTAAGGGTGTATGCAGGCTAGGGCTTGGGTGATCAAGCATTTATAGGCTGCTTCTGTCAGTTATAGACCTAGGTTCTAGACTAGGGGTGAATTTCTTATTCCAAAGTTTGTGTCTATAATGCCATCTAGTACAGGCAAGAAAAGACCACTTCTCAAAATTAACAAATCATTAGCAGGCACCATTTCATTATGTAAAGTGTACAATGTTGTCAGCTGATATTTTTTGATTTTTTGTTGTAAAATAATTTATTGCATTTAATCTGTAGTTACACTTATGTGAACTTTAGTCTTACTAACATGCAAATCTACTTTCAGCCTTGTTTACTTATCTCTCTTGATGTTCTTTTTTCTCTAGTCTTACCATGTGTTAAGAGCATATTGAGGAAGCAGTTGTGTTTTTTAACATTTCCCTTTAATCAAGTTCCCGTGCAGTGCCATGAAATTAGTAAAGAGTTTTCTGGGCTCATCTTGCGATTTATGAAAACGTTTTTTTAATCACTGTAAATTAACCATGTGTCTACAGTTTTAATTGCACATTTTAAACAAATAATTAAGTATATATACTTTTCAATTATTAGCGGACCGGGGTTCTGCTGTGGCGACCCCTAACCGGGAAAAGCCGAAAGACAACAACTTTTCAGTTATTAAAGATACAGTCAACTTAAAGCTTGGTGTTTTATCTATTTTTCAGTACTAATTTTCAGTTGTAGTCTGGTGGAAGCAGTGATACAAAAGCTGCTGGCCTGACTTCCAGGAAAATATTTTTGATCCTCTTGAAGTAAGTTTTGTAGCTGGTCTAATAAAATCTGAAGTAAACAGAACTAAACTTTGCAAACAAAAATCTGATTTCTCTGCTTTACCATGCAAGACAAGATGAATTAAAAGTTAACCATGACTCAGTTCAAGGCACTTTAATAAAATATCCTACAGTAATCCTTACAGGTAAATTCTATTTTGTAGGATATCTCTAAAGGAGTGAGTCAAATTAACAGAGATATCTTTCCTTGAACACTATTAAAGGAAATCAATTATTAAAATATTATTTTTCCATTTAGATACCTGAGCGGTACATTGAGTAGCATTGCAACCTCTCAAAAAGAGGCTGTCCAGTCTGACTCATGACTAGAATGCCTTCTGTGCAGAGTTTGCATGCCCTATCTGTGTCAGTGTTAATTTTCTCCAGGAACTTCAGTTTTCTTCTAGTTCCTAATGTATACATTGGTCTGACTCATGAATGTTCAAATTACCTGAAGGTGCTTGTGTTTGTGTACGTGTGTGTGTGTGTGTGTGTGTGTGTGTGTGTGTGTGTGTGTGTGTGTGTGTGTGTGTGTGTGTGTGTGTATGTGCGTGGTGAGAGAGAGAACATGTGCATTCTGTGATAGACCAGAACCCTATCTGGACTGGGTTTTAGATTCTTGCACCCACTGGCTGCCAGGATGGATATTTGCTTCCCACTGATTTTGTAAAGGATAACGCAGAATATGAGACAAAGTCAAAGTAAACTTTATTGTCATTTAGAACTACACACATGTAGCTTAAACAAAATTGTGTGCATCAGCTCAATTCTTGAGATTACAAAGTAAAGTGAAACAACACATACAAGTAGAGGAATAAACATAACGAATAAATACAATATTACTCCCAATACACACAAGAAAGACCACATTTACCAACACTCATATACAAAAAGCATACCCTCCTCTGAGTTAAATTAACTATCCTATTTAAAGTAATACAAACACACTACAGATTGAACAATGCCTAAGTTATTTGTCTAATATTGCACTTGAGTGAGATAAATAATGCTGGCTATGGATATAATAAATATTGCACTTACATGGATTATATGTAAGTATATATTGCATAAATAAATAAAAAATGACTTATGTGTCCTGACCCCTGGGACTAATTCCCGAGTTCAGAAGTCTGATCACTGTAGGGTAGAAACTGTTACTGAATCTTGTAGTTCTGCAGCAGATGCTGCAATATCTCCTGCTGATGCCAGATGCTTAACAGTCTATGCGCAGGATGTGTGCAGTCCTGTATTATTTTGGTGGCATTTCAGATGCTTCTTGCAGAATAAAGATGTTGTATCGATGGAAGACTGGAACCTGTTACCTTCTCTGCAACCCTCACCACTCTTTGCAGAACCTTCCTTTCTGTAACTGTGCAGCTTCCAAACCACAATGTGAAGTTGCAGGTGAGGGTGCTCTCTATTCCACCTCTATAGAAGGTAGAGAGAATATGAGGAGGAAACAGCTTTTTTCAGCCTTCTTAAAAAGTGGAGGTGTTGATGCTCTTTCTTGACCAGTTGATTGGTGTTTCCCGACTACGAGAGATCCTCTGATATGTGTACACTCAGGAATTTCAGACATTTAACCCTCTCTACACTCTCACCATTAATCCTGAGAACTGGGTAGTTTGTTCTCCTTTTCCTGAAGCTAATGATAATCTCTTTGGTCTTGCTTACATTTAGATCAAGTTGTTCCCCTCACACCAACTGATCATAGATGCCACCTCCTCTCTGTACACTCTTTCATCCTCCTTTGTGATGAGCCCCATGACTGTGGTGTCATCAGCAAACTTGATAATATGGTAGGACTTGTGCTTAGCCTAGCAGTCATGGGTCAGGATAGTGAATAACAGCGGGCTGAGCACATGTCCCTATGGAACCTCAGTGTTAACCATGACGCACTTTGATGTTTTCTTACCCAAACACACCGTCTGTGGTCTCAATCAGGAAGTCCGGGATCCAGTTACAAAGATGTTTATTGAGTCTTAAATCTGCCAGTTTTTTATCAGTTGCATTGGTACCACTGTATTAAATGCAGAGCTGAAGTCTGTGAACAGCATCCTTACATAGTTGCCTATGCCCTCTAAATGCTCAAGGAAGATGTGTAGTGCTACTGATATGGCATTGGCCATGGATCACTTTGCTCTGCCCGCAAACTGCAGAGGGTCAAAATCAGGAGGTAGGCATGATGAAAGATGTTGTTTGATCAGCCGATCAAAACATTTCATAACATTGGATGTCATATCATTGGATGTCAGAGCACTTGGTCTGTAGTTGCTAGGGCTGGAGGGAGTGGTTTTCTTAGGTAGTGGAATGATGTTAGTTTCCTTGTAGCATGAGGGTACTTTTGCCATGGCAACACAGGTGCTAAATATTTTCTTGAGTACTGTGCATACTCGAAGCACAGTCTTTTAATACCTTCCCCAGTACGTTGTCTGAGCCAGAAGCCTTCCTGGAGTTCACTCTTCTTAGCTCTCTTCTTACCTCCTCTGTGCTGAGGCCGAGTACTGCATCCTTCACATCAGTGGGTAGCTTTAGTTACTTTTACATTAATTTATTTCCTCATATCTACCAAATGAGATGTTCAAGCTGTCTGGAATTCAATGCTATCCCCACACTGTGTTGACCTGATTTTGTAGTCAGTGATCTCCAGTACACCTTGCCATAGTCCCCTTGCATCCTTCATGTCTTCAAAGTGGGTTGGTACCTTTCTGCCATACTCCCTCTTAGCCTCCTTTATACCCCTCCTCAGATTACCTCTTGCTAAACTTAGGGCTGCTTTGTCCTTAGCCCCGTAGGCTGTATTTCTCTCCTTCGAAAGCTCATATACCTTAGGAGTGAGCCCTCATATACCTTAGGAGTGATCCATGGATTCTCGTTAGCTCTAATAGTGATGTTCTTGGTATTTGTTACCCCAGCAACACAGTTTGAAATGTACACCATCACTACCTCAGTGTTTTCATCAATGTTCAGATGCTGATTCACTGTGGCTACGTCCTTAAACATATCCCAGTTGGTTCTTTCAAAGCATTTTATAGGGCCTCCATAGCCCCCTTGGGCCATACCCTGATTTGTTTCTTTGTGGGTTTCTCTCTAACCAGTGCAGGTTTGTAAACTGGTGATAGCAAGATGATATAATGTTCAGAGTTTCCATTTGTGGAAGTTGCACTGCCTTATAAGCTTTCTTTAAGGTTTATGAACACCTTGCCCAGGATATTCTCACCCCTTGTAGGAATGTCCACATAATGATGGTAGTGTGGGAGCACTTCCTTCAGATCTGCTTTATTAACGTCACCAGCTGCCACATGTACAAAGTCAGGATATTTGCTGTACAGCTCACCCATGTGATTGCATAGCTTATTTAGAGCCTCAGTGGTATTAGCACTAGGTGGGATATACACCCACCTAGTATAATAGTAGATATGAGAGTCTGGATGGATGGATGGATTTTTCCATAGTCAAAATACTTCAGGGCAAGATGTTAGATAGAAAATTCCAATACAAACTTAAAATTATAACCATCCGTGATCTGCTTTGTTAATACAATAATGACACTTTAATAGAAGATGAGAAAATTGTGTTTCATTGTTAAAGGGTCTGAACACTGGTGGAACTACCACAGTGTAAAGCATTTTTATTATACTTGCACTATCACAATTTTTAAGTGCCCAAATCCCATCCCAAGTTTATGTGTAATAACTACTAGAATTATTTTCCAGTGATCTGCCAGTAGAAACAAAACACAGGAGAAGACATCTGTCAAAATACAGGTATGTCTGTTTTTTTTTTTAATTTTAAGAATGTTTAAATTTATAGAAAATTGCCAGCAATCTAGCTGTTCGAATCAACACAGGAAAAAATAAATCAGAAAGTATTTCCTGATTCAGTAATCTGATGGATTGCTTTGTATGTTTACATTGTTTAGTTTAAAAAGTGAGTTTTGTAATAAAACAAATATAATTTGCATATGCTTTTCATATGCATTAGTGTTGCCATGGTATTTCTGTCATGGGAAATACCTGCAGGGGATGCCTGTCCATCTAAACAAACTCACAGAACTCCATGTTTGTCATGGAATGGTCACTATCTGTCTTTTTGATATAAGGATGCAACCTTGATAGGAAGGACAGTCATCCCCCTGGATTTACTATTCTTCCATACTGGACTAGCTTAGTCCTGCATGGAAGCAGCCATTTAGGAGCAGGATGGCAGCTCGCCATGCATATTAATGAAGGCATGCTGCCTGAGCTCCTAATCTTACATGGGGCATGTAGGAGTGCAGGGGGTTTGTCTGAGAACAGAGCTCTCAGAATATACATGCCCCCGCAATGAAGAACAGCAAAAAGCCCAAAAGAATGACTGAGACCACTCATAGGTGTCTGCATACTTGCAACAACATCCCCCCATGTGTACAACAGCAGTAGTAAACACAAACAATATAAAATACCATTTTTATTTTTATGAAACTGATTAAATCTAACCACAGGTGTGCAGGTTTGCCCAAAGCTTAGCTATGGTTAATGCAGCTTAAATGGCTGAACAGGATAAAAAGGAAGATATATGCAAATGAAGCAGTATAGCAGTAGTGTAGTGGGCAGAGCATTTGCTATACTAGCAGGCATTCCTGGTTCGAGTCCCACTGCAGCAGATTCCATTTTCCATGTCAAATCACATTATGACCAATATTTCAGTTGCATAACCTACTAAATAATATATATTTGTGAACTGGAGAACTGCATTAAATGCAGATGTGAGGTGTCAGTGTCATAATGTTGCAAAGTCCCCAGATAATCACATGTGCCCCATAGAGTATATTTACACAGGAATCATGGATACAAATGGAAGCAGGTATAAGCCCGTTTGTGCGGGGGTAAGCAATGCGCACACAGGTTAAGCAATATGGAAGGTAACTCTCTGTAAGCAAGGTTAGCAGTGCTTTCCTTTGCGCAAACCTGCTTAAAAGTGTCTTAAGCACTCTGTATGCATCAGCCGCTGTTTTGTCCAGAAACAAAATAAACAACCCTTGCAGGTTTTGAACCCAGGACCCTGTACACTAAACTCATGGCACTTAACTACTATGCCATGACCACTGTGAAGACAGCTGTTTTTCCAATATATCTTTCAATACACATATTGATTAGTATTGAACAATTGCCTTTACTATCACAATTGTGTAGTGCTTGTTATTAATATGACTGTTGCATCACATATGCTGTTTTAACATAATGTACACATAGCAGATACATACGGTGAAATACATCTGGGAGAGTATACAAAACCATGAGTTACACATGACAGGAATACGGATATATGCATATAATAGGTTGATATATGTCTACATGTACATACACATGTATATTCATGCATTTGTCTGTATACACATCTGTATAGTGCAACATAAATATGGGTATGTGTACATCTCTCCGTATGTACATATATGTATATGTACATAAATATATATATATATATATATATATATATATATATGTGTGTGTGTGTGTTGTGTGTGTATACATAGCTATATATGTATGCACATCCTATGTGTACATATATGCCCATTTATGCAGATATATATGTAGATATCTATAACTATATGTGCATACATATCTATTCTGATATACCTATTACTGTCAATATATATGTAGATATCCATACGTATATGTGCATATGTATCTCTATCTGTATATGTGTAGATATATATTGCTGTGTATAGGTATATATCAGAGTGTTTATATGTATATATATATATATATATATATATATATATATATATATATATATATATATATATATATATATATATACGTACACATACATATGCATTTATGTATGTCGATATGTATATGTGTCTATATCTATATAGATATATGGATAATTATGTATACACATATGTCCACTATAGGTCCTGAACATGGAGTGGAGCCCTACCTCAGCTCCAACAGTCCCAAACTCGTAGTGCAAGGGGATGTCAGGTATGCAGTGCAAGTATATATGTAGACTATTGCTACTGTGATGGGGTTGTCTTCACAGACATGTTGTGTGTGGGAGGTCACATCTGCTTTTAACATGTGCGCCATTGGCTACTGACAGACATCCTAAGAACATCATAGTATAGTACCACTTCTAGCACAGTAATGATTCTGTGGACTACAGCAGAGATATGGCCAATAAATGTGGACAGTCTGACACACTCTGGTCAGTCCAGAGATATACACAGACCCCCTTAATGCAAGAAATGTAGACCAAGCCTGACAATGTGGATGTTAACAGCCATGTACATGGGTATAACATGTAAATACTTGTATACATTTGCCCCCATAGTTTATGCATTCACACACCCCGTCTGTCTTTCCACATGATAACCGCTGGTACCGAGGTGCCATGGCCACATACTACCCAATAGTTAGTAACATACATCTGTACAGCATCCCACTGTTTTGTCTGACATACATGATTGTTATGGTGGCCTGGCAGTACTACATCTGGCAAGTATCTTAACATAACATCACACTGGGTAAGGACACTAAGCTGCTAGGCATGTAACAAAGCCTTGTACAGGCTACAGGCAGACTGCCACATTGGCCTACATTTCTTATGGGGGAATACACATGTACCTGCATATATACCAGGCTCTACAGGCATGTCATAGCACAGAGTAGCAGACACCTGTGTGAAAGTGCATGACCACAACCAATGTGAACACAGCAACAGCCAAATATGGTAACTAGAGTAATATTACAGTATATGGACTATCTAATCAACATCATCCTCATATGTCCCACTCACACACTAACCCTACATATACTGGGCCACTACACAGTGTGGTCCGATAGCTGTCTGTAGTATGGGACATGTGTATGTTTGGCCCTACAAACTTGTAAGCTGATAGGGTAGCTAGAGTGGAGCAGCATGTAACATCAGATAGAACAGGACCAAGAACAATGACGTCTGTACACAGGCCAAGGTACATATTCACAATACACACACTGTTGACAATCACCATCAGTACACAGACCTCAGTACTGTATACACAACCACAGTATGCCCAAGTTATGTCCTCAAAGAGAACCCCTACTATACATAACATGTGTCGCAGTCTGATATCCCACAGATATGATGTCAATAAATTATGGTGTACAGGTACAGGACATATGCACCTCTTACTACATGACATATGTACACAGGCTGACAGAGTTGTAGCTGGAGGCACAAATGTGGGGCCAATATTGACATGTTGCCATGATAACCTCATATATTTACTGTTGTAACAGGGTTTTTTGCAACATATGTCCTATGAGGGTTATGAGGTCAGCAACTCTCATGTCTGTCACCATGTACTGTCTGCAATCCTCACACTATGCTTCTGCAGTTCACAAATAGGTGCTCTATGGATAACACAAGAAACAAAAGGCACCACACACTGCTCAGTCTGCAGATGGTCCTACAGATGGTGGTTTCCTCAGTAACATTGCACTGTCATGACAGGTATTAAAACATGTAGAACAGCCATATCCACAAAACCCCTGTTAAACCAACATTACTCCAAATGCAGAATAGCAACACTTACATTCTGTAGTCGGGTCATGCACATCCCCCTTCTGTGTGTTGGCCTGTTTCCACAGTCTTTGTTGTTACAGGTAAATCCCCAATCCATCTGTGATACTGTTTGCCAAACAACAGATCTATGTCATGCTCACAGTGAATGAAAAGGCCCAACACCAACATGATGTTCCTAGATATTGAAGTGTGTTTCCATGCAGTTGGCTATGGGAATGTTACCATAGCTGTTTCACATGCAATCAGCAAAAGGAGGGCTGCAATTCGTGCAGAGGCCATTAGCTGATCATGAGCATCACTTACAAAACACATGCTGATGCCTAAGCAAAGCAGGTGTAAGTTTCCACATCCACCAGAGAGGGAGTTAGAGAGGCAGACAGAGGCAAAGATAAGTCAGGGAGGGATGGGAGAGTAAAACTTAAGCATGTTTGTGCCACACACCTACCAGTACAGGGTATCAAACCCCTGACTGACTATGTTTTGCTATCACATGTCTATGCAGTTATTGGTTGTGCCACATAAGTTACATGCTGAGGAGCTCTTCAGACATATATGTGATGGTGAGTGACATCTGCAATAGTGATATGGTAGCTATATGGTAGGTGTAGTACACGTGCCTGTCCGCATGGACAGGTGTCAGCGTCAACACAGCCACACTCTCTCAGGGACCCACACACATTGACACACTTGACAAGTCAGGAATAACTCCTCACTAGTTAGTTTGCCACAATACAGTGCAGGTATCACATGCACCATAGGGGTTATCTGGAGGATATATGGGCAAAGGGTATGTGGAGGTGTCTGACATCAGACAGCATGCTTTAGTATGCCAATGGGGTTGTAGTGAGTGTGAATGTGATCAAAAGCATCTTACACCATACACACAGACACAGGGTGCCAGTAGAGACATGCATGGGCGCATTGCTTCACGGGTGTATAGTGGTCAACTCTGCCAGACAGCTATACAAGGCTAGGTGATGGGTATACCTTGGCATGAGGCCACATGACAATGGTCTGCAGTGTGGCTCAGAGGTTTAGTTTCTGGATTGGCCCACACAGGTGGGTATTGTATTCACCATCCAGTCACCTGGGTAACTAATGTGTGTAGCCATTGCTGTGCATTGCTTGCCATGTGTTCTTTAGTCCATGATATGGATGGTGTTTGGGATGTGCACACATCCCACATGCATGTACAGTGACATGTGGAACTGTACCAGGGGTGTCTGGCCCATGTTGTGTACACAGATTTTTATCGTCAGATGTGCCAGTCCTGGCCTCATGTGGCAGGAACTGGTAATGGACAGCAGGTTGATCCTGCACCTACATTGATAACATGATACAGGTATTCACTGGTGTCAGTGGCATCTTTCCATACAGGGCATGTGTTTAAGGCATGGTATGTCATTTGTGGGTAACATTTGATGGCACCACAGTTGTTGCAGGTGTCCAGTGGGGAACATAGTGAAGGTGCACTGTCTGCATGTACGTGCCTATTGGACTGATGGACAGGGTGACATGCCCTCTGTAGTCCACTGCAATCACACCATGGTTACTATCTGTGGGCAATATGCAGGGTACTACCAATATAGCAGTTGTTGCCTAGGCAAGTGTGTTTGTGTACGAGACATGGGTTGAGAGTTTTCTCTGGGTAATATAAGGGTTGCTAACTTTGTTCAGCAGGCCTTGATGTCACATGTAGGGGTATGGATTTGCACCCCAGCCTCTTGGCTATTTCACATCTGTTACCCCTGAAGGGTGGACACTGTGACATATACTATGGCCACCATATAAGAAATTTACAAATCCAACTCTACAATGACTCCAGTTGTTACACACAGGATATGAATGACAAAGACAGACACACACACCTGCCATGTCTGGGATTAGAACTCCTACATAACTAGTTCATTACACTGCAGCACTACGCAGTTATAGAATGTGCCACAGAGATTGCTGGATTACTCCTTCCCCAAAGTTGTATTTCACAGTAAATGACATCATCAGGTTTGCCAAAGTAGGGCATTTGAATTGTAGTGAGTGTGACTAGCCTAAAAAGCATTGCTCCCTACACAGACATAGAAACACACACAGAAACATCCACACTTGCCATGTGTGTCAATAACCCCTACTAGGGGTACTATATCATACTACAACATTACACTGTTATAGAATGTGCCACGAAGATTACTGGCCTACATTTTCCCAAAGGTGCATTTCACAGTGAATGACATCAGCAGCCTTGCCAAAGTAGGGCATCTGATCTGTAGTGAGTGAGACTAGCCTAAAAAGCACTGCTCCCTACACAAAGTAAAACACACAAAAACATCCACACTTGCCATGTGTGGGACTAGAACTCCTACCAGATTTCTACATTACACTACAGCATTACACTGTTATAGGACACACAACGGGGGTTACTTGGCTACACCTTTCCCAAAGGTTTATTTCACAATGAATGACATTATCAGCCTTGCCAAAGTAGGGCATCTGATCTGTAGTGAGTGTGAGTAGCCTAAAAAACATTGCTGCCTACACACACAAACATCCACACCTGCCATGTGTGGAACCAGAACCCCTACCAGAATTCTATATCATACTACAGCATTACACTGTTATAGGACACACCACGGACATTACTGGGCTACATCTTTCCCAAAGGTGTATTCCACATTGAATGACATCAGCAGCCATGGCAAAGTAGGGCATTTGAATTGTAGTGAGTGTGTCTAGCCTAAAAAACATTGCTTCCTACACAGACAGAGACACACACAGTTGCCATGTCTGGGATTAAAACTCCTACCTAACTACTTTATCACACTACAGCAGCATGCAGTTATTGGACGCACCAAGGAGATTACTGGGCTTCACCTTTCCCAAAAGTGCATTTCACAGTGAGTGACATCAACAGCCTTGGCAAAGTAGGGCGTATGAATTGCAGTGAACATGACTAGCCTTAAAAGCATTGCTCCCTACACAGAGACACACACACAGTTGCCACATCTGGGAATAAAACTCCTACCTTAGTTTTTCACACTACAGCACTACACAGTTATAGGATGCACCACAGAGATTACTGGGCTACAGTTTTCCCAAAGGTTTATTTCACAGTGAATGACATCAGCAGCCTTGCCAAAGTAGGGCATATGAATTCTAGTGAACATGACTAGCCTAAAAAGCATTGCTCCCTACACAGACAGAGATGCACAGTTGCCATATCTGGGATTAGAACTCCTACCTAATTAGTTTATCACACTACAGTAGTACACAGTTATAGGACACACCATGGAGATTACTGGGCTATAACTTTCCCAAAGATGTATTTCACAGTGAATGACATCAGCAGCCTTGCCAAAGTAGGGCATTTGAAGTGTAGTGAGTGCGACTAGCCTAAAAACTATTGCTCCCTACACAGAGATGCACTCAGTTGCCATGTCGGGGATTAGAACTCCTTCCTAGCTAGTTAATCACACTACAGCAGTACACCATTATAGGATGCACCACTGATACTACTGGGCTGCATTTTTACCAAAGGTGCATTTCACAGTGAATGACATCAGCAGCCTTGACAAAGTAGGGTATTTGAATTGTAGTGAACATGACTAGCCTAAAAAGCATTGCTCTCTACACAAAGTAACACACATCCACACTTGCCATGTGTGGGACTAGAACCACTACCAGAGTTTTATATCATACTACAGTATTACACAGTTGTAGGACATGCCATGGAGACTACTTGGCTACACCTTTCCCAAAGGTGTAGTTCACAGTAAATGACATCAGCAGCCTTGCCAAAGTAGGGCATTTGAAGTGTAGTGAGCGTGACTAGCCTAAAAACTATTGCTCCCTACACAGAGACGCACACAGTTGCCATGTCGGGGATTAGAACTCCTACCTAGCTAGTTTATCACACTACAGCAGTACAACATTATAGGAAGCACCACTGATACTACTGGGCTGCATTTTTACCAAAGGTGTATTTCACAGTGAATGACATCAGCAGCCTTGCCAAAGTAGGGTATTTGAATTTTAGTGAACATGACTAGCCTAAAAAGCATTGCTCTCTACACAAAGTAACAAACATCCACACTTGCCATGTGTGGGACTAGAACCACTACCAGAGTTTTACATCATACTACAGTATTACACTGTTGTAGGACATGCCACGGAGACTACTTGGCTACACCTTTCCCAAAGGTGTATTTCACAGTAAATGATATCAGCAGCCTTGCAAAGTAGGGCATTTGATCTGTAGTGAGTGTGACTAACCTAAAAAGCAGTGCTCCCCATACACACAAAGAAACACACACACAAACATCCACACCTGCCATGTCTGGGACTAGAACCCCTATCAGAGTGCTCTATCACACTACAGCATTACACTGTTAAAGGACGCACCATGGACATTACCAGGCTGCATCTTTCCCAAAGGTGTATTCCACAGTGAATGACATCAGCAGCCCTGCCAAATTAGGGCATTTGAATTGTGAGTGTGTCTAGCCTAAAAAGCATTGGTCACTACGCAGACAGACACACACAGTTACCATGTCTGGGATGAGAACTCCTATCTAACTAATTTATAACCCTACAGTAGTACACAGTTACAGGACATGCTATGGAGATTACTGGGTTATACCTTTCCTAAAGGTGTATTTCACAGTGAATAACATCAACAGCCTTGCCAATGTAGGGCATTTGAATTGTAGTGAGTGTGACTAGCCTAAAAAGCATTGCTCCCAACACAGACACACAGTGGCCATGGGTGATATTAGAACGCCTAACTAGTTTATCACACTACGGCAGTACACAGTTATAGGACGCACCATGGAGATTACCGGGCTACATCTTTCCCAAAGGTGTATTTCACAGTGAATGACATCAGCAGCCTTGCCAAAGTAGGGCATTTGAATTGTAGTGAACATGACTAACTTAGAAAGCATTGCTTCCTACACAGACAGAGACACACACACACACACACACACACACACACACACACACACACACACACACACACACACACACACACGCACACACACACTTGCCATGTCTGGGATTAGAGCTTCTACCTAACTAATTTATCACACTACAGCATTACGCAGTTTTAGGATGCACCACAGATATTACTGGGCTACTCTATTCCAAAAGGTGTATTTCAAAGTGGATGACCTCAGCAGGCTTGTCATAGTAGGGCTATGGGGAGGGCAGTGTGTGTGCATGGGCCATAACCCTTTCATCTACAGGTTGACACACCACATGCGGGCACGCAGGATTATATTCCGTAGGTACGTGTATACAGCTGCTAGATGACTACTGCCTTGTACAGTCATGTTGCACAGCTAGCACTTCCACCACATAGTCTGTAATGCTGACAGATACTGGTGGCTAATGTCTACAGTGAGTGACATTTACACATCATGTGGTTGTAGCCATTTGGCTGTGTGTTGGGTGGGACAGACCTCATGATGGATGGCTCTTTGTCACAGTCACTCTCTTCCACACATCTATGTATGTCTACATTTGGCTTATTATAGTGTGTTGTCCTTGGATATATGTCTGTATTCCTATCCACTGAGTGTGCAAATCATGACTGGTGCATACTGAGGAGTGTATGAACTAACATATGCAACTGTCAGATATGTATGGTCCACTGTTGTTTGCAGACATGGGCTTTAAGTGTGTGAGCATGCCCAGTATGAACTTTCAGTATGTTGTTGTCTGACACTGCCTTCATTTCTCCAAGTGTGCGAGCATACCCAGTATGCCCTTCTGCGCTGAATGTGTGGATCCATTCCAGGTAGTTTGTACTCCAGTGTAGACCTTTGTGTTGTATACCTATAGATAGCAAACTGTTTCAGCAGGGTATCCATAGATCATCTGGCAATATGGGGACAAACTGTGCAGGGGATAGTGTGTACTATAGGTGATTGTGTCTGTGCTACGTCTGCTACATGGTACTGCTGCTAGCAGAGATATTCAGACAAGTGTACTGTTATACACTTAGATGTTTTACATCCACAAGTACTGACAGGTGGACATTCTTGCTTACAGTGATGTCCTGGGGGACAAGGGTGACTGCAGCTGTGTCCGGTATTGTGGGCAGATGCCTACATATTCATGGTAAGTTATTCCATTCTGGAACAGGAGCTGCAGACACTTGCTGCTGGGTCTGTGTATCCGATTCAGCACCTTGGTACAGTGCTGGCAGAGGATCCCATACTTGTACATCTATTGACATGACAGTATGGCCTTATCTTGCTGTGGCAATACCTCACAGATGTACAGATCCACACAGGTTACCCAGAGGCAGGGGCCATGAGTCAGGAAATTACCCCTATTGTGGTGTATGGGCAGGTATGTAGCCACCCATTTATGTGTTTGCAGCCAGGGATAGTGTGTGCACACAGCTGTGTGTCGGACCTTGCACATTCCATGCTGCCCATGCTCCCACCCCCCTCTATTATTCTGTCCTCTTCCATACATTATGCATACATTCAAATACTTTCCCTAAGGCTATCACCTCATCACAGCTGTGTTTTGGTGCTGGTCCACAGTTCATGCAGTGGGACATGGTGGACATGTTACTGTGATTTGTCCACATGGCCTTGCATATGGCTTATGTGGAGTGTGTTATGTTATTTGGGGGTCCATGACATAACATGCATTGGCAGTACGTGTGAGACACAGGCCTTTGGAAGAGGCCTGTAGGCCATTTGGTGTTGATGTGGGCCAGCTGTAGCAGGCCATTGCATTCTGTCATTCCTACAGTCTCAGACTGCCATACAGTATATTCCTCTGGGTGACAGGGTAGGTGTGCTAGGTGTTCATGCCAATATTTTATATTAATCTTGATCAGGTGGTGTGGATGCTGGCATATACTATCTACGGCTAGGGACAAATCTGCATGGGACACCTGCACTGCATGCTGCATTCTTTCACTATTGCCATATAGAGGTGGGCTCATATTGTACCCATTCCCCACAGCAGGGATATGACCAGAGAGGTACATGTGGGTGGTGTTTGGGTGAGCTGGGCGCATCTCTGGTATGGACACTACTTGCATCTGACACACAGATATGCATGGGACATTCCAGTTATGCTGGCATGTGCAGGTACATCAGCTGTTTCCCAGTACAACATTCCTACCACCTTTGTGATCTGCAGGTGTCTGGGCAGATGACACCGGTATCCCCTACTACAGGCCCAGATAATGTGATGTGATGTATACCTGTATGTAAAATTCCAAGGGTGTGTCCATTTCACAGTTACACATTATATATTGCATGTCTGGGGTACTTTCCCCTGTGTACTCTTGTATATCTACCCCAACAGCCATGCCATATCAAACTTTCAGATGGTGACACATATTACCACCATACATTTACAATGGCTTCCAGCTAGCATGTGTTATAGTGGTGGCAATTGTCTTTGGCACTGCAGTTGTGAGGACTTGGCACTGTCATCAGCAGTAGTGGGCAATGGCCACCAGGTCATACTTCAACATGCATACATACTCACCACTCTCACACAATATGAAACACACACCAACCTAACACACATGTACCTGCATATTGTGCAAATGCTACAATCTATCCTGCTACCTTGTCCACCTCTGGGTGTCTGTGCTCCACTGGTATTATACCTACACATACATGTTACTACATTTCTACATAGGATTGGGGAGGCACACCTGACTGTTACTACATGTCTACATAGGATATGGGGGCCACACCTGACTGTTTCTGCATTGCTACACAGGATTGGGGGCACACCTGACTGTTACTACATTTCTACAAAGGATTGGGGGGCACACCTGACTGTTACAATGTGTGTACATCAGAT
The DNA here is from genome assembly GCF_019279795.1 of Protopterus annectens. Lineage (NCBI taxonomy): Eukaryota > Metazoa > Chordata > Ceratodontiformes > Protopteridae > Protopterus > Protopterus annectens. The sequence goes on from NC_056735.1 coordinate 1,218,426,212, forward strand.
TGGGGGGGCACACCGGACTGGTACTACATTTCTACATAGGATTGAGGGGGCACAACTGACTGTTACTATATTACTAGTACTAACATTGATAATTTCAAAAGGTCGAGAATGAGTAAATGTGGAGCATGCCAGGTTTGTAAATACATTAATGATGGCCCATATGTTGCTATAACAAATTTTGGCAAAACAATTAGATGCCCAGGCCATTGTAATTGTAATTCAACTATGGTTGTATATGTAGCAACTTGCTCCACATGCCAAGCATTTTATGTTGGCAAAACCATCAGGAAGCTTAGAGCACATATAGGTGAACATGTACAGGACATCAAAACGCACAAAAACACCAGTGCCTTATACAACCGCAGTGTTAGATGTTCAAACTTTAGGAGGTCCTTATTTTTTTATTATTGACAGAATGCCACACAATGTGCATAAGGGAGGTGATGAAAAAGTTATTCTGGAAGCTAAGGAATGCCTTTGGCAACTTAGGCTGAATGCCTGTACCTTGCCAGGCATTAATGATTATATTTCTATTTCTACTGTACTTAAACTTAAATCATATTTTATTTAAGTATGATTTTAATAATTTTAACAATTTTAACATTTTAATTCATATTTACATACGATTCAATTTTATTAATACATTCATAATTTATTACATTTTAGAATAGTCATCATGTATTGGACTCTTACTATTACACAATTGATATTTATTTATAAACATATAAATTCACATACATACCAAACACATCGTGAGTAGTATTGTAGATTCATTATAGTAGTATCATATATCATCAAATTTATATTTATGTATGTGTTTACTACATTTAAATTTTGTAAACTTTTGTATTTTTGTGACTGCTGTTCATCTTTTAACTTTTTTATCTATCTATTTACTGTTTACCAAACATTTATTTGAACAATAACTGTAAGGTCTTATTCATTGTTTCACAGCATTGGTCATTTGTTTTGAGACTTAGACTAATTCCAGTGTTTGTTTAACAACAATCATGCAATTATATAATTATTCAATTAATTTAACAATTTAATTTAAAGTATTTAAGGGATGGCTTTTATTCTGAAGAATTTGTACTCTGAAGATGCCCTTTATGATATTGGGTGAAAGCGCTTAGTACGTGGATATAATTATTTTTGTCAATGTATCATCATTTTTATTTAATTATTTATTAAAAAGTTGAATCAACCTACCAGTTTTTTATGGTTTACTGAGTGGCTTTTTAGCTTACCAGTTGTTCTACAATCCATTCCATTTTTGACTGTTACTATATGTCTTCATGGGATTGGGGAGGCATACATGACTGTTACTACATGTCTACGTAGGATTGGGGGGCACACCTGACTGTTACTACTGTCTACATAGGATATGGGGGGCACACCTGACTGTTTCTACATTGCTACACAGGATTGGGGGGCACACTTGACACTAGTACACATTTGCTATGACTGTACTGGTATGTCAGGTACTCCATTTCATTATGTTTCTAACCTATCATGCTCACTAGAGGTGTCAGTGTACTACAGGTCCTACATTTCATTGACCTACATATTGGTTTCTGACTTCCTACCTTTCAGAACTAACATCCCACTGCCTGACCTGATGTAGTCTGTCTATGTAGGCCTGGGGAGGAGGTTACTCATAGACATCATTCAGTGGTCTTAGCACAGCCTTTGTTTGTGTTTGTCTACACCTGTCCTGCTGGCTGTGACTGTTGTTGGGTATGTAAACCTCCCTGACTGGCATGTGTGTGTCATATGGACACACATGTGGCCTACTACATTTCCTGCAGTGGGTTTTGTTACCATGTGTAGTACTGACTACTATGGTGACACCCGGATTTGTTACAGATCTCATGCTGCCACTATAGGTGTTTACTATCTGCTGGCATTACATTCAGCCACTCATTTCCCTTGCATGCTCATATCCATAGATACATGTAACAACACATTCGGCAATCAATAGGTGAATGACTTACCGTGTGGGTGTTCCAGTATTGAGGGTGGTGCTGAAGGGCTGCCTATGTTGGATGCACATAGTACACTCCCTACACATGGTTGAGCACAGGTCGTGTCATGTTTGTCATCCCTTTTACTGTAAGTATGAGTCAGAGAGAGGTGTCATTCCCTGGGTACCTCCTGTGTCAGTGTATGTGCTATGTGTTGCCTCTTTGCCAAGGCCAGGGCATAATGGGCATGCCTCCTTCTGCCTACTGGGGCAGGCTCAGGTTGTTCTTCCTCTGAGTCATGCTGTGCCTGTGCAGGCCTTGGCAATGGTGTGGGGCTGTGTGGCCCTACCCTGTGCTGTTCCTGCTGCAGCTGTTTCCACAGGACCATATTGTGTAGCATGGCACATACAATGACAATTTGGGTACATTTAGCTGGTGAGTACTGCAAGTCTCCACCAGATGTGTCCAGGCACTGGAACCATGACTTGAGTATCCCAAACACATGCGCTATTATAATTCTAGTCTGTGCGTGTGCCTCATTATGGAGTTCTTGTTCAGGTGTGTGTGCATTTCTGATGGGTGTCATCATCCACTGTTCCAGTGCGTAACCAGCATCCCCCACTAGGTGACCATAAGGGATGTCCCCATTGGCAAATCTCTGGTACAGCTATGTGCCAGATTTGGGAACTGTGATAGCTTCCAGGGCAGCCAGCACACACATTCATGTTTATGCCCTGGGCATCGCACATGACCTAGCAGTTGATGGAGGGGAAGCCCTTGCGGTTGACATAGACTCTCCCCGCTCACCAGGTGGTGCTTTGATGCATATGTGCGTGCAGTCTATAGCATCCACTACCTCAGGGTATTCCGTTATTTGGTGGAACAGATGCATATTGCTGGGCAACACCTCACGGATGCTGGGGAAATATACGTGTTCACTGACATGTGCTGACATGGCATCCAGGAACTGGTGCAGTACCCTGGATCCTGATGCTTGTGAGATCCCCATCATATCCCCAGTTGGCCTTTGGAAGGTACCTGTAGCTAATATTCTTAGGCCTACACATACCTTGGTATCCACTGGGATGAGTTCCCCTCTGTTAGTTCTGTGTCGGGTGTGGCCGGCACAGCTCAACAAATTGCTGTAGGAGGTCCCTGTCCACCCTATAGTGCTCCACTATCTCCAGCTCATGTAGCCCCTGGTAGTTTACCCTGGGTCTGTACACTCCTCTCCATCTCCTCACTGTGGGTTGGTCGACACCATTCACATCCTCACCACCTTCAGCCTCTTCCACATGTTGTTGTATGATGGCTATTGCAGCCCCTATCATTTTGTTGTTTTGTTTTTTAAAAGTTCCTCGCTTGTATACACTGGTGGTGTAGAGTATGGGAAAAACCATAGGGAAACATGTTTGCATAGTTTATAGTGGTGTTCTGGGCTGGTCTGGTCTGCTGCCTGTGTAATCGGTTGATTCTGATACATTTCACCTGCCAGCTATGCTAGTTCTCCTAGATTACCTTCCTACTGCTTTTTCCCTTCCCATTGACTTCCTGTTTAAGCCTGGGGGAGCACCGCACAAACACATTGCTCAAATATGCACAGAGCTGCTATTTCCTGGTTTACTTTTATTTTTTTTCCTTTAAAACCCGGTGTGTGGCACGCAGACCCACTTAGGCAATGTAAAGAGTGCTAGGCAGCCCTCAGACACACACCCTTGCTAGCTCTGCTAAGTTAAAGAACAAACCCGAGCCACAGGGCTCCAATCCACTTACAGTATGCCTGACACCCACGCCTATGATGTCAGCTAACTCCTAGGCTTGCACCAAGCTATTCTTGCTCTTACATTGTTGGGTGCTGACTAGCATGCGGGGGAAATCTGGGATTCAGTATCATTCCCCTCATTTGCAAAGGATTACCTGCTGATGCACAGTTACATGTCCCACAGTAAGCCTCTCCCATTAGCAACCACTATTCACTGGCTATTTTGTCATCTGCTTGCCATTGAGTATAACGGCAAAATAGTGACTTTGATTAGAATGCTTATTTTACGTTTTTTGTCTTATTTTCTGCCCGATCCCATTTGCTCGTCGCTGCTCTACGCTTAAACAGCTGAGATTGGCTAAAAAAAAAATAAAAGTAGATTTTTTTATTTTTGCAAATGTTTTCCATGCCAGTGGCCTTATAGCTGGCCATTGGCATGCTTTCTACATGATATCCACCCTTTATTTGAAGCTGTCATGGCGTTTCCAGGTTTCTGGATTGCAAATTCACCTCATTTGCATGGATTTCTCCTGAAAATGGGGTAATTTGCATACAGGGGCTGAGCCCGTGCAAGACTAGTGCAAGAGCGCTCGTGCACATCCCTACAAGTTATTCCTGGATCGCATGGCAGACATATTGCCTGCTGGAGCTCCTGCACTAGTCCTGCATGCCGTGCAGGGCTTGTAGAATCTGGGGGAGCATCTTCCCTATTCAAATATTTTTACCACAAGCATATGCAAGTTTCTGGTAGAAAGTTGCTAATTGCTCTGTCTTCATTTTGCCTCCAGAATACTAATTTGGAGAAATGTTCTTCAAAATTCAAGTAGTACACTGAGGAACTCTTCTTATTGATTGAGGTTTTATTATTCACTTATTTGCTAGAAAATTATTCCCAGCACAAACTTCTTTTTTTCCTGTTTCCTGGTACATGGCTCTTGGAAGCTTTGTGATTATGGTTGTATAACCCAAAATGTTTCCTGTTCTGAGGAGAGACTCAGTCTGAGGCATATGATGATATCTGTGTTGGCCTCATTAAGAAAACCCAAAGAATAAGAAAGTCCCTACTAATTATTTAGTTGGCTCAGAATAGGCTGGAGACTCTGGTGCAAGTTTTAGAGTCAGGAAAGCCACACAATACTTTGGAGAGACTTTACATTCCAATAAATTAAAAGAAATATAGCCATAACATTTTTTGGAGGGCAAAAGGACTTTGAAGGTGGAAATAACTAAGGAGTCGAAGAGAACTCTGCTGACATCTAGCAGCATATAACATGTTAAAACTGGTGAGAGTGTTTTTCAGCACCAAATCTCAGTGTATTACAGATCAGTTAGACTCCTTTTGATCACGTAATGCTAGATATGTCAGCAACATCCAGCACACCACCTCAGACCGTTTTTTTCCCATATTGTAGATTCAGCAGGCATCGAGATCATTTACAACAGAGTATGTGACCTAATGTTTGCAATGAAATGGTGACTCTAAATGGTTAGAAAGTTGAGATGCTACTGGCAAAGAGTGGGCATAACATGTATTAGGAAGCAAAAGTTGTTTGATCTTCTTGGAAAACCTACACAACCAAGTCATGGATGTCAAATGATTCCCATTCCTCAGAAAAACAGATTTGTAAACAATGAAACTTGGCCATGTCTCTGGCCTTGTTTACTTCGAATAATATTTTCCCCTTTATGCCACAAGACTTAGAATTCCAGTACTTTAAGATACTGCCATAAGTCTGTTTTTAATGTTACAGAGCTCACAACAAATCACTATCCTACCTCCTCTTCATAGCTCTAGCCCACTAAAAGGACAAAAATGGTCATTCTCACCTCAGAGAGTCAGCACCTTCTCACAAAGATATGGAAGATTTAGTTATACATCCCAGATGTCCTACCCTTAAGATAGAGTTAGCATGATAAAGAGATTATTTAATCAGGTTTACTACCAGATCAGGGAGTGTACCATACTCATAAGGGAGTATTTTAAGTAAGAGTTCAATTAAATGATAGAATCAGAAGAAGCGGTATCTGGACCTATTCAGCCTGGAGAATACCAAACACTCCTCTGTGCCTTCAGTATTTAGGATTTTGGATAATTATTGTGGCTGTTTTATTGGAGCCTGACAAATAAACACTCATTCCAAAGAAGCCTGTTATGTTCTCCAGGGTTTGACAGGATTACCAATACTTTCATATGAATATGATAGTGGAACCAGCAGTAGGGTGCCCAGATGAAGCCAGGGGCTCAAAATCAGCTCTGTGCCCCACTCTTCCAAGCAATAAAGAGAGCAGAGTCTTCGATTTGGAAAAAAGTGAACTAATTGTTCAACCTTACACATTAATTGCCAAACTCACATGGCAAAGCATCAGGGAATGATCCTGTTACAAATCAAGATGATTGCCCTAAAAAGCAAGAATGAAACAAAGGTTGTCTCATACATCAAAGAAAGTGAATAAACATAAGTGGGTTTGATTCATTAAACAACATATGTGTTGGAAGATATGGGATTCATGATCAGGAGACATACTGTTTAAAATCCAGGCCGTTCCTAAGGATGAAAAGAAAGGGAGCAGCTTCAAGCAGATCTAGATAGTGATCATGTTTTCTGTTCTACTCATAAAGACATATTAAAAAAGAAGAAAAATAACTATGGAGACCATCAAGATATTCTTCCATCTCCCAACCCCAAATACAGCAAAAATTACCTGCTCAAGCATTGAAATTTCTACCATCATCAGCTCAGTGGTCAGTTGGTTTAACAGAGTCAAATCTCTGAGATACAGAAATAACAAGGAATACACAGAAGTTAATATGGGAAGACCTGCAAGTAACAACACTACACAAACATCTGATCAATCATGACTAGAAAGCTGAACATCTCCATCCACAATACTCCAGCTGTTCACCTCACTTCATTTGCTTGAGGGGCAGGCTGACTCTTTTCAGAAAAAAAAAAACAAGAAGTGATATAATCACTTTGGAGCACAAAACATAGCATAATTCAATGTCTTCCTGGCTTGTATGGGGATGCTATGAGTTTGAGATGATCAGGTGGAGATATTCTTTTGCCTTCTAGATATCATATAATCCAGAAAGCAGTAAAAAGCGTACCAGCAGAGGAGGTGGAAAATTACTTCTAAACAAGCTTTTCCTGGTCCCTAAGAAAGGCATCCCAGAGAAGATTATTCAAGATGTTTCAGAACTAAATCTCTTCCTAAAGGTCCCAGTGGATGATAATGTTTTATTTGTCCTCCATTCTTACCTTATTAATGCTTGGAATGTTTATGGTCGTCCTGGAAATCATTAATGCCTACTTACATTTGCCATTATGTAAAGAGTACAGGAGATTCTCAGGAAAAGAGAAGGTGATTATAACTTTCACCTCCTTATCCTTTGAGATATGGATATTTACTGTGTATAGGGTCTTCACAAAATGTCTAGCCTAGTAGACTAGCTTTCCTAGTGGCTAAAGAGGGTAACATTTACCTGTATCTTGACAACTGCAAGAAATTCTCTAGCATACTCTTATCTGTCTCCTAAACTTTAGTTTCACTTGAACTGTATCCAAGTCTACTATAATTTAACTCAACATAGCCAAGGACATTCTGGCAGTCACACTGTAGACAATCCTGAACAAGTCCCTTATGCCTCGGGATAAAGTCATGTCCCTGCATTACTTTTTTTCCCTACAACAATCTGGGAAAAAATCTTAACTGCAGTGAAGTTCCTTAACTCCCTAGCTTTGATGACATCTATCATTTGTATGCAACTCTTGAAAAAAACTACATATGCAAATAATCCAGTGCTGCAAATAATCCAGTGCTACCAAGAGAATCTGTAGAAACAGCACACACAATACTTAGAAAAAGAATTTCTAATCGTGTTATACACCCACAGAAATTTTGCCTGCTAGGCTCCAAAGTCAGGGACAAAGTGGGATGCCTTTCCACCCACACCCACAAAATCAAACTACCACTGTTGCTGCATCATATGTATCCACTGAGGTACACATCTGTAATCTCATGATGCATACTCAGTGAAGGAGAAAACAAAGAATGCAGCATATCAACATCAAGGAGATGGTAGCAGTAACACCAGCTCTGAAGGCATTCAAACAGAGCTGGAAGCCAGAATTCTTATGCCTGATCACAAGCACTGCCTTGTCAGTGTGGTATATAAGTAAATGGGGAAATGGTATGACCTCACCTTTACAGGCCTGGAGTTAGCTTTGCAGTCAAGAATGAATTTCAAAGCCATATACCTTTATCTGAGATAAGAGGAAGAAGACCAAAAGCAAGTCCAGAGTGCTGCAGGGAAAATTAACGAGTATTTGGATAATATGCAAGAGGTGAGAAAGGCTGCTGTTAACCAACTATTTTTTATAACAAAAACTTTTAGCACAACAACATAGGGAACAGAAAGTATAGAGGGCTGTGACCAGACTTAAGGAGCCTATGATAAGAAAAAATTAGCAGAGATGTTATAGAAATATTAGAGATGTTTCTGACATTTTATGAAAGATTGTATATTGAATGTGGAAACCAAGTCAAGGTACACTTAAAAGACTTAATTATGTCAAAGTTAGAAGAAGGCAGTTGGGAATAGATGTTATTAAAAGGCTGATGTATAATTAATCAAAGAAGACTCCATGATCAGATTATATTCTTGAGGAAGTCTGAGGGAAGTTATGAGGGAAGAAAAAGCCAAAGATCTAAAAAGTTTTATAGAGTATTTTAAGAGGGCGGGGGAGCACCACCATCTTGGAAGAAAGCTGTGGTGGAGATGTTAGTCAAAGAGGGTAAAGACTCTTCAGAACCAGCTTCATATAGATCCATTTCAATTGTAAACTATGATAATAATGTTCTCATGACTATAGCTAAGGGAATTGCAAAGGAAGGGTGTTGCCAAAATTACAATATGGGTCAATCTGGATTTGTGGAAAGGAGGCAAACATTTGACAGAATTAACACAACAGTGTATGTGTTCTTATTAGCCAGTGTGTGGCCACCATAAAGCCCTACAGCCCTGCATCAATAAACTACTGGCTGACTGGTGTCCATTTTCCCAGCCTGGGTTAACTAGGATAGTTCTGTTGAGCAAAAGCTGAACATAAAACTAATCAACCTGTCTAACATGAACTGTGAATTGCTACACTCAGTGTAGGTTCACTGAATAGGAAATAGCTTGGAAGTGGATGACATGATGGTAAAGAAAAGCCTGGGCATCATATGTATCCAGGAGACAATGTAGAAGGGCAGTGCAGGAAAACCACTTGGTTGGAATCCAAAATCTACTACACAGGAAGAGGACAGACTAGACATGGTGTGGGAATTGTGGTGAGGGAGAGACTTCAGAAGGCAGTGAAGGGTGCCATCAGAATTAATGACAGCTTCATGGAAATCAGACTCCACTGTAATGACAGGGCAGTATTTATAATCTCAGCCTGTGCACCACAGCAGGGTTGTTATAATGAGGAAAAAAAAAACATCCAGATAGCAGTTTCAGGACCTAGGTACTCAATAAAGCAGGGCTATGGGAACTGGTGCTGATAATGGGTGACCTGAATGAAAATAGTAGGACATACTGAAAAAGATATGACGAATGCTTGGGTCTATACGCAGTGGAAAAACACGAATAAAGAAAGTGAGGTCATTCTAGATTTCTGTTTGGCAAATCGCTTGATGGTTGCCAACACATGGTTCAGCAAGAAAGACAGTCACAAGATCAAAGGTAAGACTGGATGACATGCAACTCAGGTAAGGGCACTGGGATAAAATCAGTGACTGCAAAGTTATCCCCAGTGAAACAGTCAGCCATTAGCATAAACTATGGTCAACAGAGACCAGTCTGAAGACCTGGAAGTTGACTGGAAAGAAATCACGACAGTTCAAGGCATTACTCAGGGCTCTGGCACCTCAAGAAGAAGGGAAGATATGTGTAGTTTAAAAAGGAAGGCAGCACCTCAAATCAGCATATGTGAGAATTATTGAACAGATATGTGGCTGAGCCAGGTATGGAAATAAGGTACATAAGGAAAGCTGGTAGTGGCATGCAGAAGTCCAGGAAGTCATCAACATAAAGAAGGAGTGCAGAAAAAAGTGGGAGATAAAAAAGACAGACCAGACTGGGAGGGAATACTGCCTGCTATCAAAGAGGCTAAGAAAGGAGTTGCAATAGAAAAGAACAAGGCATCAGAGGCACTCTACCAATTTCTGGAAAGTGATGCGGTAGATGGCACAAAGAAACTCAGTTTGCAAGGCAAAGATAGAAAGATAAAGAAAATAGTCAGACACACTTCACAAGGAATGCCAGCAACAACCTTCTAGCCAGTTCACAGGACATCAAAGGCAAATGGAAGGAGTACTTCTAACAGCTTCTAAATAAAGAAAACCCCAAAGAAGATGCACTGCCCCAGAGTGAGCCTACAGTGAAAGAATAGGAGGAGCCCACCATAGAAGAAGTAAAAACAGCACTAAGAAAAATGAACTCAGGGAAAGCAGCAGGCTCAGATGAGATTACAGCAGATATGATAAAGATGCTGGGTGAGATAGGGGAGAATTGGCTCCAGATGGTAGTCACAGCAGTGAGGAGAGAAAGGTATATCCAAGATGACTAGAAAGTAATTGAACAGTGTTCACTCACAGAGGGTTTCCCAGTGGAAGGGGCTGCATTGTGATTCAGCTTTGAGCCCACTACTGTTCATACTGTTGGTGGACTACATTAGCAAAAAGATGGTGGGGAAAGGTCAACAAAGTGGCTGTATCTAGACAACATGACATTACTCGAGCAAGACCTTCATCAAAATATAGGGGAATTGAATGCAAAACTAAGGGCACATAAGATGAAACAGTACAGATAAGACAGCTATAATTGCAGCAAATGGGGGAAATCAGAAAACACTTATGAGATAGAAGAGAAGACAATGGAACAGGTTAGCAGCTTCAGTTATTTTGGAGGGGTAGTTGAGGAGAAGTGAAGTCAGAATGAGATTAAGACTGGAATCAGAAGGGCTGCAGCCAACTGGCACAGATTGGTATGGGTAGTATATGACAGTAGGAGGCCAAAGAAACTGAAAAGTAAGGTGTTTGAAACAGTGGTGTGACCAGTAAAGGCATCAGAGCAGAAACTAACAAAGCTGAAATTTCAGATAAGGTTAAAGAGATCAGATTACTGTGGCTATGCCACATGTGCACAAAGATAATCTGGTCAAGAAGATTGGTACAGACAGAAAGAAGGCACGAGGAAATGAGGGCATCCAGCAAAATGGTGGAAGGATTATGTGAGAGAAGCCCTACAACAGTCAGACATGAGTGATGAAGAAGGTAGCAGAATGGTAGTGAATAGAGAAAGAGAGAGAGAGAGATGGTGACAGTTGACCCAGCACCCTGACCCATGTAAAAAATGAGAAAAAGGTGGTTGATGATGATGATGATGGTGATGATTGCACAGAGCAACACTGATCCAGAATGAAGTAGAATGTAAGAAAATATTACTATTGTTGGTGGATTTGGATGCAGATAAAGCATTCTACAGTGTCATCTGAGATTTCATGAGTAAGACAATAAAGCATTTGCATTCCTTGATAGAATAATAGGGTTAATTGAGAGGATATATGAAGGGGAGAGGCAACAAATAACGTGAGATGGTTCCTCTCTGACAAGCTGTGTTTGTACAGAGGAATGAGGCAGAGATATTCTATTTCCTTTTTTAGTATTTGCTTTATTGTAGAGCCACTAGAAAAGAAAACAAGGAACTCAGAAATTCTAGGATATAATTGGCATGGCAATAAAAAAATTGTAGATGGCATTATTTTGTACTTCATAAATCCAGATAATAGACATGTTGGTCTTATGGAGCATTTTGAAACAGTTTCAAGTGTTTCGGGGATATAATTATAGATAATATTCATTCATAGGTTAGTACTAGGCTGAACTGCCTTTGTGAGCTATTTTAAGCCTAGCCAATTAACCCATTTGAGAATCAAACGCTGCAACTTTTGTCTCTAAGGCAAATATCTTAACCATTGTCCCAACCACTCTCTTCTGTATGAAGGATATGGCAGTAAATTGTGCACAGACACATGATTTGGTTCAACTATACTCACATAAGATGAGGTATTTAGGTGTATGGATTTAAAAGGATTCTGTTATGACAGCACAGTTATGTGGGAAACGACTCAATACAAAGTGATACAAAA
>NC_056735.1:1218443132-1218445632 GCF_019279795.1 Protopterus annectens
CTTGTAACACCCCAACCCGTCAGGGTAAGAAATCTGGTCAAAGCCATAAGGGACAATCATCCCTACCAAGCCAAAAGTTGATAGAATGTAGCATAAGCACATAGTGCACACCTCCCACCCATCAGAGTAAGGAATGTGGACAATGCCAAAAGGGACAATCATCTCACAAAGCATAAAGTTGATAGAATAACAGGTTCAACATTAGCAGGGATATTCTGAAGGGTACAAATAGAAAAGACACAACAAATATATATTTTTTTAAACATGCAATAAAGTTTAAGCATAGCTGCACAGGTATGCCCATTGTTTAGTTACTCTTAGTCCAGCTTAAACAGCACAAGAAGTTAAATAGCAAGAGACATCCGACATAAGTGGTACTGCAACAGTGTACTGGTTATTTGTTAACCAGAGTACTGTGTCAGTTTAATAAAGTTGTGAAATCCCCATATAAACACAAGTACTCCATACATTATTGTCACACGAATAAATGTAATGAAAGCATGTTGGGGTTGTCAGGGACAGTAAATAAATGTATAATATGTAATGAATGACGAATCAATCCCATACAGCAGATAGTCTATAAAATAAAAAATAAGCTATGCTAAGCATTGCACAGCACTGCTTACCAGGTGTAAGCATTGTGCAAATATGACTGCTAAGCAATGAGTAGCTCAGCTAAGTGGATTTGCCCATTGGTAAGCAGTGCTGAACCTGCCCCTTTAAGCAATGCCAACCTTAGCTAAGCAGGTTTGCCTATAGCTTAGCTTAGCTCAGCATATTCAAAATGATCCAGTCACGACAAAGGGCAGGAGATTAGCCGTATTTAAACCCTGCAGATGGGAATACAGCCCATAACTGGTTACAGCTATCCACTGTAGGTAGTCTGGCAGGTGTTGAGGGCATGCACTTCTGGGCACAGCACTGGCGCATACAGGAGTCCAAAGTCATGGTAGGACTTCTGGTAAATAACCATGATGAGAGACTGCTCCAGGGCCAGTACCAGGGCTCCCAATATAAAGTGTAACCTGAGACCATCTCGCCCATGATCTCCCCAGTGTCACTGGTATCCCTCAGATTGGTAAGCAGGTGAGGCACCACTATGCCAACCTGAAGCGGAGGAAGAGGGAGCTCTTGGATGAGTGGGTCCAAGATGCAAGGCAGAGGGGTGATGTCCCAGCAGTGTGTAAGCATTCATATCAATAACTGTTTACCAAAGTCCAGCCTGTGCATGTGATGGATAGGTATGACTAAATATTTCTCTATTCCCTTTACAGCTGCAGCTGAATGGGCTGTGAATCAGGAAGCCCATGCCTGTAGGTTGCAAAGGCTGCATTGCAAGGTTGGTGAGTAACAATCCTGCTTGTAGTAGTAATACCAAATAAATATAAAGTAGTAGAAAGTCACCTGGCAGTATAAAAACTGTGTATGGGTTGTACTGAAAAACCAGACAATATGACAGTAATAATCCCATATATGTGATATTTAAATAAAACCGTAACTGCTTGGCAATAAAGTTCTAAATCCTGGACTGGTTTTGTTTAATCTGGTACTGTGTGGCATTTAGTGTTGCAGTCTCAGAAAACTAATGTTGTGTTAACTACTGTTACCCACACTGTGCTATATAAAAAATATGTCAAGGAAGGTCTCTATAAGACTGTTGTAAGTCCAAGGTCTGATTGTACAACCAAGAGAGGCTTAGACATAAAACACTCAAGAAACAGACAGTGGTGTCTAAATAGCTCACTCTGATGAAACTCAAATTGTTATATTTTTTGCACACACAGCCATGGTTTGAATCCTGGGAGTGATAGTAAGCTGTACACATAATTATACCTCTCAACTATACAGATTTTCCCAGAATGTCCAGATATTTGGCTCATATTTTTGGCCTGTTCCTCTTTTTTCCTGGCAAATCAGTGGGATGATCTTAGGATTGTAGTCACCAAATAATGAGATACATTTGAGTGTCAGACTTCAAATTCTTCAGAAAGTGTATATCAAAACAAATCCTATTACTCTAGCAACTGTCTAAAGGTTTATAACAGTAATATTCAAAATATGTCCCTGTTTGTGCCTCCATGTTATCAAGCTTTGTCCAGATGTTGTGCATTAAGAGAATGACATGTTTGTGCAAAATTACAACTAGGAATCTGGAAATATGTGTAGAAACAGTCAGATAGTGTTAACAAACATTCCCTCCATAGGTCTACTAGGTAAGAGTAGTAGAACTTAGCTATAAGACAGTTGAAGTATACACTGTATACAAACATAACACTGTCCAAAGCAAGGCCATATGGTATTGTAATAATACCAGTAGAGTAATGATTACAGCAATAATCATTAAAGTTGTGAGTACTGCAAGGATATATAAGTGTTAATTGACATCTCTCTCCCCCCACCATATCTGCAACAATAATCTACACACACAAATCAATGGGTATGTTTACGCCAAACCTACTGTTGGGACATATGTCCTATTGTTCAACAAATATTGAAATGT